>NW_020927067.1:0-5789 GCF_003984885.1 Neopelma chrysocephalum
CCCCCCGAGTCCAAAGCAAAGGGAGAGGGAATAAACCTGCTGGTGGGAGAGCTGCTGCAGTCTGGTCAGAAGTGGTGATTGCAGTCCAGTCGAGGGTGGTGGTCTCAGCCTGGTTGGGAGCAGCGGTGGTCTGCTGTCTTCCTCTAGGTCCCACGAGAGAGAGCCCCAAGGCTCTGAAACTCCCAGTTATATACTCTCCAGTTCAGGCGGGAGTGCTCAGTCCCTCCCTCAGAGTAGGGAATTCCATAAAAGGGCATGTGGATGCTCAGTCCCTCTTATCAGAGCGGGGAATTCCATATAAGGATATCAGAGCGGGGAATTCCATAAAAGGGTACAGGAACATCTTCCCACCTTGCAGGCCTCTACTGACAGCAGTTTTTGGGAAATGGCATGGAGGCTATAGAATACACAGTTTTGGGTTACACCCATCCAGGGATGAATTGGTCCCAGCCGTTCTAACCAGGACATTATCCACCCCTTATTCTATGCCATCCATGTCATGCCCAAATTAACCCCCTTAAAAACTATGTCTCTTTAAAACTATATACACATATGTACAATGAAACATTACGGACCATTCTCACTCAAAATTAGGTCCCCTTGTGGTACACAACGTGTCTCCCCATCTTTTTGCATTACCCACCAGGTGAAACCAGGTCCTTGAGCAAAAACAATCCCTCGGATGGGTTTGCCTTTGCTTGAGGTGGGACTAATCCAAACAGTCTTCCCTAACATACCTCTCATATGCACCACGGGGACTTTATCTCCATCTACAGTATGCAAAGGTTCTGATTGGGCAGGGCCAGCTCGATTAATGGAGCCTCGCGTGTTGACCAACCAGGTGGCCTTTGCTAAATGCAGCTCCCAGTGTTTGAGAGTCTCCCCACACAGTGCCTTCAGGGTGGTTTTCAGCAGTCCGTTGCACCGTTCAACTTTTCCAGCAGCTGGTGCATGGTAGGGGATATGATACACCCACTCAATGCCGTGCTCTCTGGCCCAGGTGTCTACAAGGCCATTCTTGAAATGGGTCCCATTATCAGACTCAATTCTCTCCGGGGTGCCGTGTCGCCACAGGACTTGTTTTTCAAGGCCCAGGATGGTATTCCGGGCAGTGGCATGAGGTACGGGGTATGTCTCCAGCCATCCAGTACTTCCTTCTACCATGGTAAGTACGTAGCGCTTGCCCTGGCGGGTTTTGGGGAGCGTGATGTAGTCAACTTGCCAGGCTTCCCCATACCTGTACTTTGACCACCGTCCACCATACCATAGAGGCTTCACCCGCTTGGCCTGCTTGATGGCAGCACATGTCTCACAGTCATGGATGACCTGTGAGACAATGTCCTTGGTTAAGTCCACCCCTCGGTCCTGAGCCCATCTGTATGTTGCATCTCTCCCCTGGTGACCGGAGGCGTCATGGGCCCATCGAGCCAGAAATAATTCTCCTTTGTGTTGCCAATCCAGATCCACCTGAGAGACTTTAATCCTGGCAGCTCGGTCCGCCTGCTCGTTGTTGCGATGCTCCTCATTAGCCCGTTTCTTGCGTACGTGAGCGTCTACGTGACCAACCTTCACACTCAGCTTCTCTACCCGGCCAGCGATGTCCTGCCACATCTCCGCCGCCCAGATGGGTTTCCCTTGGCGCTGCCAGTTGGCCTTTTTCCATCGCTCTAGCCATCCCCACAGAGCATTGGCCACCATCCATGAGTCAGTGTAGATATAGAGTCTTGGCCACTTCTCTCGTTCAGCTATATCCAAAGCCAACTGAACGGCTTTAAGCTCTGCGAACTGACTTGACCCACCTTGTCCTTCGGTTGCTTCTGCAACTCGCCGTGTGGGACTCCACACGGCTGCCTTCCATTTTCGGTTTGTCCCTACAATGCGGCAGGAGCCATCCGTGAAGAGCGCATATCGCCTTTCATCTGCTGGTAGCTTGTCATATGGTGGGGCCTCCTCAGCCCGTGTCACCTGCTCCTCTTCTTCTTCAGAGGATAGTCCGAAACTCTCACCTTCGGGCCAATTGGTGATAATTTCCAGAATCCCAGGGCGATTAGGATTCCCTATCCGGGTTCGTTGTGTGATCAGAGCGATCCACTTACTCCATGTGGCATCGGTGGCGTGATGTGTAGCAGGAACTCTCCCCTTGAACATCCAGCCCAGCACTGGTAGTCGGGGTGCCAGGAGGAGCTGCGCTTCGGTGCCGATCACTTCTGAGGCAGCTCGAAGTCCTTCATAAGCAGCCAGGATCTCTTTCTCAGTTGGTGTATAGCTGGCTTCAGATCCTTTGTATCCCCGACTCCAGAATCCCAGCGGTCGTCCTCGGGTCTCCCCAGGCACTTTCTGCCAGAGGCTCCAAGAAGGGCCATTCTTCCCGGCTGCAGTGTAGAGCACGTTCTTCACGTCCTGTCCTGTCCTTACTGGCCCAAGGGCTACCGCATGGGCAATCTCCTGTTTGATTTGTTCAAAGGCCTGTTGTTGTTCAGGGCCCCACTGGAAATCATTTTTCTTCCGTGTCACAAGGTAGAGAGGGCTTACAATTTGACTGTACTCGGGGATATGCATCCTCCAAAAGCCCACAGCGCCTAGGAAAGCCTGTGTTTCCTTCTTGCTGGTTGGTGGGGACATGGCTGCTATTTTGTTAATTACCTCCGTTGGAATTAGACGACGTCCATCTTGCCACTTCACTCCTAAGAACTGAATTTCCTGAGCAGGTCCCTTGACCTTACTTCGTTTAATGGCAAAACCAGCTCTTAGGAGGATCTGGATTATCTTCTCTCCTTTCTCGAAGACTTCCCCCGCTGTGTTCCCCCATACAATGATGTCATCAATGTACTGTAGATGTTCTGGAGCCTCGCCCTTTTCCAGTGCAGTCTGGATCAGTCCATGGCAAATGCTGGGACTGTGTTTCCACCCCTGAGGCAGTCGATTCCAGGTGTACTGCACACCTCTCCAAGTGAAAGCAAATTGTGGCCTGCATTCCACTGCCAAAGGAATGGAGAAGAAGGCGTTGGCAATGTCAATGGTGGCATACCACTTGGCTGCCTTGGACTCCAGCTCGTACTGGAGCTCCAGCATGTCCGGCACAGCAGCACTCAGGGGTGGTGTGACTTCATTGAGTCCACGGTAATCCACCGTCAGCCTCCACTCTCCGCTGGACTTACGCACTGGCCATATAGGGCTATTAAAGGGTGAGCGAGTCTTGCTGACCACCCCCTGGGTCTCCAGTTCACGGATCATCTTATGTATGGGAGTCACAGAGTCTCGGTCGGTGCGGTATTGCCGACGGTGCACGGTTGCTGTGGCTATCGGTACCAACTGTTCTTCAACCTTCAGCAGTCCCACAGCAGAGGGATCCTCTGAGAGGCCAGGCAAGGTGTTCAACTGTCTAATTTCCTCTGCCTCCACAGTAGCTATGCCAAATGCCCAACAAAGTCCTTTTGGGTCTTTGAAATACCCACTCCTCAGGTAATCTATGCCAAGGATACACGGGGCCTCTGGGCCAGTCACGATGGGGTGTCTGTGCCATTCCTTCCCAGTCAGGCTCACTTCAGCTTCCAGTACAGTCAGCTGTTGGGATCCCCCTGTCACCCCAGAAATAGAGATGGATTCTGCCCCTATGTATCTTGATGGCATCAAAGTACATTGTGCGCCGGTGTCAACTAAAGCCTTATATCTTTGTGGCTCTGATGTGCCAGGCCACCGAATCCACACTGTCCAATAGACTCGATTGTCCCTCTCCTCTACCTGGCTAGAGGCAGGGCACCCCTAGTCCTGGTCATGGTACTCGTTGCGCTCTTCTTGTAAGTATGACCTGGAAGTCCCTTCAAGAGGATCAGACATATCATCATTCCTGGGCCGTCTGGAGTCTTGCCTACAAGAGACTGGAGCAGCATTCATCCTCAAAGAGTTCCTTGTGGTACTTGTCCCTCTTTTCAATTCACGTACCCGGGCTGCTAAGGAAGAGGTGGGTTTCCCATCCCACTTCCTCATATCTTCTCCGTGCTCTTGGAGGTAAAACCATAGATTGCCACGTGGAGTGTACCCTCTCTCCTTAGCTGGGGGACGCTGGCTCCTGATAGTAGAGACCCTTGTTTGTCCTGGCGAGGTATGGAAGATCCCTTCCTTAATTTCTTCTCTTAGCCTCTGGTGTCCTTCTTCAATCTTCTCTTCCAGGCTTCGGACATGTTCAGCCAGTTTGGTTTCCACCGATGAGACGTGGGCTCGTAATGGGGCGGTGACAGTGTCTTCATAAATCCTGAGTTTGCTGACCAATGCACCAACCTTGTCCTCTCCCTCCCTCCATTGCAGCGTTGCTAAGTAGCGGGAGTACATTTCTGGCCCGAGTCGTGCAAACTTCAACCACATCTGGGATGTGCACTGTACACCATCTGGACTTTTAGGGAATCTTTCGTCCTCTGCAAAGATTATCTCCATTACAGCCAATTCTCTCAAGCACCGGATACCTTGTTCCATTGTGTTCCACTGTCCTTGCTGTACGTGGAGGTCCTCCTTGCAAAGGTATCTCTCCCTTACACTGGACAACAGTCGCCGCCAGAGGCTGAGAGTTTCCTGCCTCCTTCCAATCCCCTGATCAATGACGACATCTCGAGACAGGGATCCCAGTTGTCTTGCTTCACTTCCATCTAGAATTGTGTCGTTAGCGGCGGCATCCCAGATTCGGAGCAGCCAGGTCAGGATGGACTCGTTCGCCTGCCGTGTGAACTCCCTCCGGAGCTCACGTAGCTCACCCAGGGATAGGGACCGAGTGATTATTTCTGGCTCTGTCTCCTCCGGTGGATGTGAAGGTCCTGCCTCTTCGTCATCATTTGCTATGCGAACTGATTTGGTCTTCGATTTCCTTTTCTGGACAGGGGCGACTGCTATTGGTTTCTGTTGTCCTTCTGGCTCCTCGATGGTTTGTGTGGGCATGGTGCCAGTTGATTTATTTCTTACTCCCTCCGACTCAGCTGTAGTTTGTGTGGACGTGGTGCCAGTTGATTTGCTCCTTCTCTCCTCCCCCTGGCAGTGCTGTACCATGTCAAGCAGTGCCCGGTAAGCAGTGGCCAGGGCCCAGCAGGTTGCTGTGAGCTGACCATCTCTGGAGCTGCCAGAGCATTTTTCCTTTATCAGTTTTATCATGCTGACAGGATCCTGCAGTTGTTCAGGGGTGAATTTCCAGATCATGGGAGGAGAAAACTTCTCCAAATACTGGCCGATGTCCTCCCACTTCCCGTGCCACTCAGCGTTATCCATTCCCAGGACAGGCGTCCAAACAGCCTCCCTAGAAGGCCCTGTTCTGACCCTAAGCATGGTGTAAACAGTACAGAGCAGACAGAGCAGCAGACAGAGCAACACTAACAATAACATTATGCCGTCCTTAGCATCAAAAGGAAAATCAATATTTTCAAAAACTGTTGTACCAGGTCTGAAGGGAAAGAAGGAGGTGAGAGGCTGGAAACCACCATTCCCCACTGTTCCCCCAAAGGGCTGGGTGCAATTTTTAATGAGGCCCCAGAGGTAGCAACCTAAACCAGGACAGGTAAACAGGACTGAATACACATTTACAATGAAACTCATTGCTTCTGAGGTTATGATGACATAAACATAGTATACTAGTAAAGCAATTTGGATCCCTCTCCCTGGTCTTAAAGAGAGCATTAAAATAGGCAAATAGTTCCCCATTTGTGGAAATATGAACATGCTCAGATAAAACACCCACGTGAATGCACCAAACAACATGTTGATCGGGGAGTTTCTGTATCCAAATACACAGATGCTTAAAATGAAATTGT
>NW_020927068.1:0-5369 GCF_003984885.1 Neopelma chrysocephalum
ACAATTTCATTTTAAGCATCTGTGTATTTGGATACAGAAACTCCCCGATCAACATGTTGTTTGGTGCATTCACGTGGGTGTTTTATCTGAGCATGTTCATATTTCCACAAATGGGGAACTATTTGCCTATTTTAATGCTCTCTTTAAGACCAGGGAGAGGGATCCAAATTGCTTTACTAGTATACTATGTTTATGTCATCATAACCTCAGAAGCAATGAGTTTCATTGTAAATGTGTATTCAGTCCTGTTTACCTGTCCTGGTTTAGGTTGCTACCTCTGGGGCCTCATTAAAAATTGCACCCAGCCCTTTGGGGGAACAGTGGGGAATGGTGGTTTCCAGCCTCTCACCTCCTTCTTCCCCTTCAGACCTGGTACAACAGTTTTTGAAAATATTGATTTTCCTTTTGATGCTAAGGACGGCATAATGTTATTGTTAGTGTTGCTCTGTCTGCTGCTCTGTCTGCTCTGTACTGTTTACACCATGCTTAGGGTCAGAACAGGGCCTTCTAGGGAGGCTGTTTGGACGCCTGTCCTGGGAATGGATAACGCTGAGTGGCACGGGAAGTGGGAGGACATCGGCCAGTATTTGGAGAAGTTTTCTCCTCCCATGATCTGGAAATTCACCCCTGAACAACTGCAGGATCCTGTCAGCATGATAAAACTGATAAAGGAAAAATGCTCTGGCAGCTCCAGAGATGGTCAGCTCACAGCAACCTGCTGGGCCCTGGCCACTGCTTACCGGGCACTGCTTGACATGGTACAGCACTGCCAGGGGGAGGAGAGAAGGAGCAAATCAACTGGCACCACGTCCACACAAACTACAGCTGAGTCGGAGGGAGTAAGAAATAAATCAACTGGCACCATGCCCACACAAACCATCGAGGAGCCAGAAGGACAACAGAAACCAATAGCAGTCGCCCCTGTCCAGAAAAGGAAATCGAAGACCAAATCAGTTCGCATAGCAAATGATGACGAAGAGGCAGGACCTTCACATCCACCGGAGGAGACAGAGCCAGAAATAATCACTCGGTCCCTATCCCTGGGTGAGCTACGTGAGCTCCGGAGGGAGTTCACACGGCAGGCGAACGAGTCCATCCTGACCTGGCTGCTCCGAATCTGGGATGCCGCCGCTAACGACACAATTCTAGATGGAAGTGAAGCAAGACAACTGGGATCCCTGTCTCGAGATGTCGTCATTGATCAGGGGATTGGAAGGAGGCAGGAAACTCTCAGCCTCTGGCGGCGACTGTTGTCCAGTGTAAGGGAGAGATACCTTTGCAAGGAGGACCTCCACGTACAGCAAGGACAGTGGAACACAATGGAACAAGGTATCCGGTGCTTGAGAGAATTGGCTGTAATGGAGATAATCTTTGCAGAGGACGAAAGATTCCCTAAAAGTCCAGATGGTGTACAGTGCACATCCCAGATGTGGTTGAAGTTTGCACGACTCGGGCCAGAAATGTACTCCCGCTACTTAGCAACGCTGCAATGGAGGGAGGGAGAGGACAAGGTTGGTGCATTGGTCAGCAAACTCAGGATTTATGAAGACACTGTCACCGCCCCATTACGAGCCCACGTCTCATCGGTGGAAACCAAACTGGCTGAACATGTTCGAAGCCTGGAAGAGAAGATTGAAGAAGGACACCAGAGGCTAAGAGAACAAATTAAGGAAGGGATCTTCCATACCTCGCCAGGACAAACAAGGGTCTCTACTATCAGGAGCCAGCGTCCCCCAGCTAAGGAGAGAGGGTACACTCCACGTGGCAATCTATGGTTTTACCTCCAAGAGCACGGAGAAGATATGAGGAAGTGGGATGGGAAACCCACCTCTTCCTTAGCAGCCCGGGTACGTGAATTGAAAAGAGGGACAAGTACCACAAGGAACTCTTTGAGGATGAATGCTGCTCCAGTCTCTTGTAGGCAAGACTCCAGACGGCCCAGGAATGATGATATGTCTGATCCTCTTGAAGGGACTTCCAGGTCATACTTACAAGAAGAGCGCAACGAGTACCATGACCAGGACTAGGGGTGCCCTGCCTCTAGCCAGGTAGAGGAGAGGGACAATCGAGTCTATTGGACAGTGTGGATTCGGTGGCCTGGCACATCAGAGCCACAAAGATATAAGGCTTTAGTTGACACCGGCGCACAATGTACTTTGATGCCATCAAGATACATAGGGGCAGAATCCATCTCTATTTCTGGGGTGACAGGGGGATCCCAACAGCTGACTGTACTGGAAGCTGAAGTGAGCCTGACTGGGAAGGAATGGCACAGACACCCCATCGTGACTGGCCCAGAGGCCCCGTGTATCCTTGGCATAGATTACCTGAGGAGTGGGTATTTCAAAGACCCAAAAGGACTTTGTTGGGCATTTGGCATAGCTACTGTGGAGGCAGAGGAAATTAGACAGTTGAACACCTTGCCTGGCCTCTCAGAGGATCCCTCTGCTGTGGGACTGCTGAAGGTTGAAGAACAGTTGGTACCGATAGCCACAGCAACCGTGCACCGTCGGCAATACCGCACCGACCGAGACTCTGTGACTCCCATACATAAGATGATCCGTGAACTGGAGACCCAGGGGGTGGTCAGCAAGACTCGCTCACCCTTTAATAGCCCTATATGGCCAGTGCGTAAGTCCAGCGGAGAGTGGAGGCTGACGGTGGATTACCGTGGACTCAATGAAGTCACACCACCCCTGAGTGCTGCTGTGCCGGACATGCTGGAGCTCCAGTACGAGCTGGAGTCCAAGGCAGCCAAGTGGTATGCCACCATTGACATTGCCAACGCCTTCTTCTCCATTCCTTTGGCAGTGGAATGCAGGCCACAATTTGCTTTCACTTGGAGAGGTGTGCAGTACACCTGGAATCGACTGCCTCAGGGGTGGAAACACAGTCCCAGCATTTGCCATGGACTGATCCAGACTGCACTGGAAAAGGGCGAGGCTCCAGAACATCTACAGTACATTGATGACATCATTGTATGGGGGAACACAGCGGGGGAAGTCTTCGAGAAAGGAGAGAAGATAATCCAGATCCTCCTAAGAGCTGGTTTTGCCATTAAACGAAGTAAGGTCAAGGGACCTGCTCAGGAAATTCAGTTCTTAGGAGTGAAGTGGCAAGATGGACGTCGTCTAATTCCAACGGAGGTAATTAACAAAATAGCAGCCATGTCCCCACCAACCAGCAAGAAGGAAACACAGGCTTTCCTAGGCGCTGTGGGCTTTTGGAGGATGCATATCCCCGAGTACAGTCAAATTGTAAGCCCTCTCTACCTTGTGACACGGAAGAAAAATGATTTCCAGTGGGGCCCTGAACAACAACAGGCCTTTGAACAAATCAAACAGGAGATTGCCCATGCGGTAGCCCTTGGGCCAGTAAGGACAGGACAGGACGTGAAGAACGTGCTCTACACTGCAGCCGGGAAGAATGGCCCTTCTTGGAGCCTCTGGCAGAAAGTGCCTGGGGAGACCCGAGGACGACCGCTGGGATTCTGGAGTCGGGGATACAAAGGATCTGAAGCCAGCTATACACCAACTGAGAAAGAGATCCTGGCTGCTTATGAAGGACTTCGAGCTGCCTCAGAAGTGATCGGCACCGAAGCGCAGCTCCTCCTGGCACCCCGACTACCAGTGCTGGGCTGGATGTTCAAGGGGAGAGTTCCTGCTACACATCACGCCACCGATGCCACATGGAGTAAGTGGATCGCTCTGATCACACAACGAACCCGGATAGGGAATCCTAATCGCCCTGGGATTCTGGAAATTATCACCAATTGGCCCGAAGGTGAGAGTTTCGGACTATCCTCTGAAGAAGAAGAGGAGCAGGTGACACGGGCTGAGGAGGCCCCACCATATGACAAGCTACCAGCAGATGAAAGGCGATATGCGCTCTTCACGGATGGCTCCTGCCGCATTGTAGGGACAAACCGAAAATGGAAGGCAGCCGTGTGGAGTCCCACACGGCGAGTTGCAGAAGCAACCGAAGGACAAGGTGGGTCAAGTCAGTTCGCAGAGCTTAAAGCCGTTCAGTTGGCTTTGGATATAGCTGAACGAGAGAAGTGGCCAAGACTCTATATCTACACTGACTCATGGATGGTGGCCAATGCTCTGTGGGGATGGCTAGAGCGATGGAAAAAGGCCAACTGGCAGCGCCAAGGGAAACCCATCTGGGCGGCGGAGATGTGGCAGGACATCGCTGGCCGGGTAGAGAAGCTGAGTGTGAAGGTTGGTCACGTAGACGCTCACGTACGCAAGAAACGGGCTAATGAGGAGCATCGCAACAACGAGCAGGCGGACCGAGCTGCCAGGATTAAAGTCTCTCAGGTGGATCTGGATTGGCAACACAAAGGAGAATTATTTCTGGCTCGATGGGCCCATGACGCCTCCGGTCACCAGGGGAGAGATGCAACATACAGATGGGCTCAGGACCGAGGGGTGGACTTAACCAAGGACATTGTCTCACAGGTCATCCATGACTGTGAGACATGTGCTGCCATCAAGCAGGCCAAGCGGGTGAAGCCTCTATGGTATGGTGGACGGTGGTCAAAGTACAGGTATGGGGAAGCCTGGCAAGTTGACTACATCACGCTCCCCAAAACCCGCCAGGGCAAGCGCTACGTACTTACCATGGTAGAAGGAAGTACTGGATGGCTGGAGACATACCCCGTACCTCATGCCACTGCCCGGAATACCATCCTGGGCCTTGAAAAACAAGTCCTGTGGCGACACGGCACCCCGGAGAGAATTGAGTCTGATAATGGGACCCATTTCAAGAATGGCCTTGTAGACACCTGGGCCAGAGAGCACGGCATTGAGTGGGTGTATCATATCCCCTACCATGCACCAGCTGCTGGAAAAGTTGAACGGTGCAACGGACTGCTGAAAACCACCCTGAAGGCACTGTGTGGGGAGACTCTCAAACACTGGGAGCTGCATTTAGCAAAGGCCACCTGGTTGGTCAACACGCGAGGCTCCATTAATCGAGCTGGCCCTGCCCAATCAGAACCTTTGCATACTGTAGATGGAGATAAAGTCCCCGTGGTGCATATGAGAGGTATGTTAGGGAAGACTGTTTGGATTAGTCCCACCTCAAGCAAAGGCAAACCCATCCGAGGGATTGTTTTTGCTCAAGGACCTGGTTTCACCTGGTGGGTAATGCAAAAAGATGGGGAGACACGTTGTGTACCACAAGGGGACCTAATTTTGAGTGAGAATGGTCCGTAATGTTTCATTGTACATATGTGTATATAGTTTTAAAGAGACATAGTTTTTAAGGGGGTTAATTTGGGCATGACATGGATGGCATAGAATAAGGGGTGGATAATGTCCTGGTTAGAACGGCTGGGACCAATTCATCCCTGGATGGGTGTA
>NW_020927069.1:0-3141 GCF_003984885.1 Neopelma chrysocephalum
CCCCCCGAGTCCAAAGCAAAGGGAGAGGGGATAAAACCTGCTGGTGGGAGAGCTGCTGCAGTCTGGTCAGAAGTGGTGATTGCAGTCCAGTTGAGGGTGGTGGTCTCAGCCTGGTTGGGAGCAGCGGTGGTCTGCTGTCTTCCTCTGGGTCCCACGAGAGAGAGCCCCAAGGCTCTGAAACTCCCAGTTATATACTCTCCAGTTCAGGCGGGAGTGCTCAGTCCCTCCCTCAGAGTAGGGAATTCCATAAAAGGGCATGTGGATGCTCAGTCCCTCTTATCAGAGCGGGGAATTCCATATAAGGATATCAGAGCGGGGAATTCCATAAAAGGGTACAGGAACATCTTCCCACCTTGCAGGCCTCTACTGACAGCAGTTCCCGGGAAATGGCATGGAGGCTACAGAATACACAGTTTTGGGTTACACCCATCCAGGGATGAATTGGTCCCAGCCGTTCTAACCAGGACATTATCCACCCCTTATTCTATGCCATCCATGTCATGCCCAAATTAACCCCCTTAAAAACTATGTCTCTTTAAAACTATATACACATATGTACAATGAAACATTACGGACCATTCTCACTCAAAATTAGGTCCCCTTGTGGTACACAACGTGTCTCCCCATCTTTTTGCATTACCCACCAGGTGAAACCAGGTCCTTGAGCAAAAACAATCCCTCGGATGGGTTTGCCTTTGCTTGAGGTGGGACTAATCCAAACAGTCTTCCCTAACATACCTCTCATATGCACCACGGGGACTTTATCTCCATCTACAGTATGCAAAGCCAGGGCCAGCTCGATTAATGGAGCCTCGCGTGTTGACCAACCAGGTGGCCTTTGCTAAATGCAGCTCCCAGTGTTTGAGAGTCTCCCCACACAGTGCCTTCAGGGTGGTTTTCAGCAGTCCGTTGCACCGTTCAACTTTTCCAGCAGCTGGTGCATGGTAGGGGATATGATACACCCACTCAATGCCGTGCTCTCTGGCCCAGGTGTCTACGAGGCCATTCTTGAAATGGGTCCCATTATCAGACTCAATTCTCTCCGGGGTGCCGTGTCGCCACAGGACTTGTTTTTCAAGGCCCAGGATGGTATTCCGGGCAGTGGCATGAGGTACGGGGTATGTCTCCAGCCATCCAGTACTTCCTTCTGCCATGGTCAGTACGTAGCGCTTGCCCTGGCGGGTTTTGGGGAGCGTGATGTAGTCAACTTGCCAGGCTTCCCCATACCTGTACTTTGACCACCGTCCACCATACCATAGAGGCTTCACCCGCTTGGCCTGCTTGATGGCAGCACATGTCTCACAGTCATGGATGACCTGTGAGACAATGTCCTTGGTTAAGTCCACCCCTCGGTCCTGAGCCCATCTGTATGTTGCATCTCTCCCCTGGTGACCGGAGGCGTCATGGGCCCATCGAGCCAGAAATAATTCTCCTTTGTGTTGCCAATCCAGATCCACCTGAGAGACTTTAATCTTGGCAGCTCGGTCCGCCTGCTCGTTGTTGCGATGCTCCTCATTAGCCCGTTTCTTGCGTACGTGAGCGTCTACGTGACCGACCTTCACACTCAGCTTCTCTACCCGGCCAGCGATGTCCTGCCACATCTCTGCCGCCCAGATGGGTTTCCCTTGGCGCTGCCAGTTGGCCTTTCTCCATCGCTCTAGCCATCCCCACAGAGCATTGGCCACCATCCATGAGTCAGTGTAGATATAGAGTCTTGGCCACTTCTCGCGTTCAGCTATATCCAAAGCCAACTGAACGGCTTTAAGCTCTGCGAACTGACTTGACCCACCTTGTCCTTCGGTTGCTTCTGCAACTCGCCGTGTGGGACTCCACACGGCTGCCTTCCATTTTCGGTTTGTCCCTACAATGCGGCAGGAGCCATCCGTGAAGAGCGCATATCGTCTTTCATCTGCTGGTAGCTTGTCATATGGTGGGGCCTCCTCAGCCCGTGTCACCTGCTCCTCTTCTTCTTCAGAGGATAGTCCGAAACTCTCACCTTCGGGCCAATTGGTGATAATTTCCAGAATCCCAGGGCGATTAGGATTCCCTATCCGGGTTCGTTGTGTGATCAGAGCGATCCACTTACTCCATGTGGCATCGGTGGCGTGATGTGTAGCAGGAACTCTCCCCTTGAACATCCAGCCCAGCACTGGTAGTCGGGGTGCCAGGAGGAGCTGCGCTTCGGTGCCGATCACTTCTGAGGCAGCTCGAAGTCCTTCATAAGCAGCCAGGATCTCTTTCTCAGTTGGTGTATAGCTGGCTTCAGATCCTTTGTATCCCCGACTCCAGAATCCCAGCGGTCGTCCTCGGGTCTCCCCAGGCACTTTCTGCCAGAGGCTCCAAGAAGGGCCATTCTTCCCGGCTGCAGTGTAGAGCACGTTCTTCACGTCCTGTCCTGTCCTTACTGGCCCAAGGGCTACCGCATGGGCAATCTCCTGTTTGATTTGTTCAAAGGCCTGTTGTTGTTCAGGGCCCCACCGGAAATCAGTCCATGGCAAATGCTGGGACTGTGTTTCCACCCCTGAGGCAGTCGATTCCAGATCATGGGAGGAGAAAACTTCTCCAAATACTGGCCGATGTCCTCCCACTTCCCGTGCCACTCAGCGTTATCCATTCCCAGGACAGGCGTCCAAACAGCCTCCCTAGAAGGCCCTGTTCTGACCCTAAGCATGGTGTAAACAGTACAGAGCAGACAGAGCAACACTAACAATAACATTATGCCATCCTTAGCATCAAAAGGAAAATCAATATTTTCAAAAGCTGTTGTAGCAGGTCTGAAGGGGAAGAAGGAGGTGAGAGGCTGGAAACAATCATTCCCCACTGTTCCCCCAAAGGACTGGGTGCGATTTTTAATGAGGCCCCAGAGGTAGCAACCCAGACCAGGACAGGCAAACAGGACTGAATACACATTTACAATGAAACTCATTGCTTCTGAGGTTATGATGACATAAACATAGTATACCAATAAAGCAATTTGGATCCCTCTCCCTGGTCTTAAAGAGAGCATTAAAATAGGCAAATAGTTCCCCATCTGCGGAAATATGAACATGCCCAGATACAACACCCACGTGAATGCACCAAACAACATGTTGATCGGGGAGTTTCTGTATCCAAATACACAGATGCTTAAAATGAAATTGT
>NW_020927070.1:0-3141 GCF_003984885.1 Neopelma chrysocephalum
ACAATTTCATTTTAAGCATCTGTGTATTTGGATACAGAAACTCCCCGATCAACATGTTGTTTGGTGCATTCACGTGGGTGTTGTATCTGGGCATGTTCATATTTCCGCAGATGGGGAACTATTTGCCTATTTTAATGCTCTCTTTAAGACCAGGGAGAGGGATCCAAATTGCTTTATTGGTATACTATGTTTATGTCATCATAACCTCAGAAGCAATGAGTTTCATTGTAAATGTGTATTCAGTCCTGTTTGCCTGTCCTGGTCTGGGTTGCTACCTCTGGGGCCTCATTAAAAATCGCACCCAGTCCTTTGGGGGAACAGTGGGGAATGATTGTTTCCAGCCTCTCACCTCCTTCTTCCCCTTCAGACCTGCTACAACAGCTTTTGAAAATATTGATTTTCCTTTTGATGCTAAGGATGGCATAATGTTATTGTTAGTGTTGCTCTGTCTGCTCTGTACTGTTTACACCATGCTTAGGGTCAGAACAGGGCCTTCTAGGGAGGCTGTTTGGACGCCTGTCCTGGGAATGGATAACGCTGAGTGGCACGGGAAGTGGGAGGACATCGGCCAGTATTTGGAGAAGTTTTCTCCTCCCATGATCTGGAATCGACTGCCTCAGGGGTGGAAACACAGTCCCAGCATTTGCCATGGACTGATTTCCGGTGGGGCCCTGAACAACAACAGGCCTTTGAACAAATCAAACAGGAGATTGCCCATGCGGTAGCCCTTGGGCCAGTAAGGACAGGACAGGACGTGAAGAACGTGCTCTACACTGCAGCCGGGAAGAATGGCCCTTCTTGGAGCCTCTGGCAGAAAGTGCCTGGGGAGACCCGAGGACGACCGCTGGGATTCTGGAGTCGGGGATACAAAGGATCTGAAGCCAGCTATACACCAACTGAGAAAGAGATCCTGGCTGCTTATGAAGGACTTCGAGCTGCCTCAGAAGTGATCGGCACCGAAGCGCAGCTCCTCCTGGCACCCCGACTACCAGTGCTGGGCTGGATGTTCAAGGGGAGAGTTCCTGCTACACATCACGCCACCGATGCCACATGGAGTAAGTGGATCGCTCTGATCACACAACGAACCCGGATAGGGAATCCTAATCGCCCTGGGATTCTGGAAATTATCACCAATTGGCCCGAAGGTGAGAGTTTCGGACTATCCTCTGAAGAAGAAGAGGAGCAGGTGACACGGGCTGAGGAGGCCCCACCATATGACAAGCTACCAGCAGATGAAAGACGATATGCGCTCTTCACGGATGGCTCCTGCCGCATTGTAGGGACAAACCGAAAATGGAAGGCAGCCGTGTGGAGTCCCACACGGCGAGTTGCAGAAGCAACCGAAGGACAAGGTGGGTCAAGTCAGTTCGCAGAGCTTAAAGCCGTTCAGTTGGCTTTGGATATAGCTGAACGCGAGAAGTGGCCAAGACTCTATATCTACACTGACTCATGGATGGTGGCCAATGCTCTGTGGGGATGGCTAGAGCGATGGAGAAAGGCCAACTGGCAGCGCCAAGGGAAACCCATCTGGGCGGCAGAGATGTGGCAGGACATCGCTGGCCGGGTAGAGAAGCTGAGTGTGAAGGTCGGTCACGTAGACGCTCACGTACGCAAGAAACGGGCTAATGAGGAGCATCGCAACAACGAGCAGGCGGACCGAGCTGCCAAGATTAAAGTCTCTCAGGTGGATCTGGATTGGCAACACAAAGGAGAATTATTTCTGGCTCGATGGGCCCATGACGCCTCCGGTCACCAGGGGAGAGATGCAACATACAGATGGGCTCAGGACCGAGGGGTGGACTTAACCAAGGACATTGTCTCACAGGTCATCCATGACTGTGAGACATGTGCTGCCATCAAGCAGGCCAAGCGGGTGAAGCCTCTATGGTATGGTGGACGGTGGTCAAAGTACAGGTATGGGGAAGCCTGGCAAGTTGACTACATCACGCTCCCCAAAACCCGCCAGGGCAAGCGCTACGTACTGACCATGGCAGAAGGAAGTACTGGATGGCTGGAGACATACCCCGTACCTCATGCCACTGCCCGGAATACCATCCTGGGCCTTGAAAAACAAGTCCTGTGGCGACACGGCACCCCGGAGAGAATTGAGTCTGATAATGGGACCCATTTCAAGAATGGCCTCGTAGACACCTGGGCCAGAGAGCACGGCATTGAGTGGGTGTATCATATCCCCTACCATGCACCAGCTGCTGGAAAAGTTGAACGGTGCAACGGACTGCTGAAAACCACCCTGAAGGCACTGTGTGGGGAGACTCTCAAACACTGGGAGCTGCATTTAGCAAAGGCCACCTGGTTGGTCAACACGCGAGGCTCCATTAATCGAGCTGGCCCTGGCTTTGCATACTGTAGATGGAGATAAAGTCCCCGTGGTGCATATGAGAGGTATGTTAGGGAAGACTGTTTGGATTAGTCCCACCTCAAGCAAAGGCAAACCCATCCGAGGGATTGTTTTTGCTCAAGGACCTGGTTTCACCTGGTGGGTAATGCAAAAAGATGGGGAGACACGTTGTGTACCACAAGGGGACCTAATTTTGAGTGAGAATGGTCCGTAATGTTTCATTGTACATATGTGTATATAGTTTTAAAGAGACATAGTTTTTAAGGGGGTTAATTTGGGCATGACATGGATGGCATAGAATAAGGGGTGGATAATGTCCTGGTTAGAACGGCTGGGACCAATTCATCCCTGGATGGGTGTAACCCAAAACTGTGTATTCTGTAGCCTCCATGCCATTTCCCGGGAACTGCTGTCAGTAGAGGCCTGCAAGGTGGGAAGATGTTCCTGTACCCTTTTATGGAATTCCCCGCTCTGATATCCTTATATGGAATTCCCCGCTCTGATAAGAGGGACTGAGCATCCACATGCCCTTTTATGGAATTCCCTACTCTGAGGGAGGGACTGAGCACTCCCGCCTGAACTGGAGAGTATATAACTGGGAGTTTCAGAGCCTTGGGGCTCTCTCTCGTGGGACCCAGAGGAAGACAGCAGACCACCGCTGCTCCCAACCAGGCTGAGACCACCACCCTCAACTGGACTGCAATCACCACTTCTGACCAGACTGCAGCAGCTCTCCCACCAGCAGGTTTTATCCCCTCTCCCTTTGCTTTGGACTCGGGGGG
>NW_020927071.1:0-467 GCF_003984885.1 Neopelma chrysocephalum
TGTCCTGGTTAGAACGGCTGGGACCAATTCATCCCTGGATGGGTGTAACCCAAAACTGTGTATTCTATAGCCTCCATGCCATTTCCCAAAAACTGCTGTCAGTAGAGGCCTGCAAGGTGGGAAGATGTTCCTGTACCCTTTTATGGAATTCCCCGCTCTGATATCCTTATATGGAATTCCCCGCTCTGATAAGAGGGACTGAGCATCCACATGCCCTTTTATGGAATTCCCTACTCTGAGGGAGGGACTGAGCACTCCCGCCTGAACTGGAGAGTATATAACTGGGAGTTTCAGAGCCTTGGGGCTCTCTCTCGTGGGACCTAGAGGAAGACAGCAGACCACCGCTGCTCCCAACCAGGCTGAGACCACCACCCTCGACTGGACTGCAATCACCACTTCTGACCAGACTGCAGCAGCTCTCCCACCAGCAGGTTTATTCCCTCTCCCTTTGCTTTGGACTCGGGGGG
>NW_020927072.1:0-9309 GCF_003984885.1 Neopelma chrysocephalum
CAGAGCGGGGGGTTGTCGAAGGTCTCGCAGTGCCCCGTGTGCCCCCACAGCAGGTTGGCGTCGAGGGACAGGGCTTGTCCTCCCCCTCCACCTGCAAGAGGAGCGCCGGCTCAGGGCTGAGCTCCCGCCCCGGGTGGCTCCGGCCCAGCCTGGGAGGGCTCAGGGCTGCTCCCACCCCTCGGCTCTCTGGCCCTGGGCTTGTCCTGACCCTGCTCCCGGGGCTGGCAGGGGGGCACAGGCTGTCAGTGCTGCGGGGGTTTCTGTCACCCCAGCACGGGGGGGGCACAAAGATCCCACTCCCAGTCCGAGCCTGACCCGCGTGTCTGCTCTGGTGGCCGTGCCCGGCCCCTCCTCGGGCTGAACCCCACCCACGGCTCCTCCATCCCACCCAGAGTGGAGGGAAGGGCTGGGGAAGGACACGCCAGCCCCAGGGGCACAAACCTCTCCCGTAGGTTTGGGCTGTGCTGCTCCCCCTCGGGGCTCTCGGCAGGAGCACCCGGCCCTGGTGCAGCTCGGCACTGTCCTGCTGAGGTGAGGAAGAGGGGCTGCCTTCACCTGCCCTGCCTTTAAACTGACATCCCGAACCAGGAGGGGTTTGCCCTCGGGCAGGTTTTAACCTGGAGTGGGGCCCTTTTCAGCCAGAGCAGCGGCGGGAGGTCGGTGCCCACCCCCGGGGGCCCCGATGGGTAATTAATTACCGATAACGATCCCTTCCCGTGAGCCGGACATGAACATGGAGGCTGTTTTGGAAGGCAGGAGGAAATGCCTGACGGCCAGGAACGGGGACAGGCGGCCTTTCCTGTGCGGCGTGGGCACGGTGAGGCGATTGGAGCTGGGGCTGCGGCCGCCCGGGCAGGAGCCGAGCCGGGAGTCGGGAGAGGGGGAAGGCGAGCGCTGGTGGGAGCGCGGCACAGCCTTGGCCAGCTCCGGCTGCTTGATCAACACCCACTCGTACCTCTCTGCCTCGGGGCGCACCTGGAGAGCGGGAGACACGTGGGGACAGAGCCCTGGCCTTTGGGACACTTGTCATTGCTGGGGCTGCCTGGCCAGGGTGGGCAGGGGACAAATCATACAATCATGGAATAGTTTGGGCTGAAGGACCTTTAAAGGCCCTTCATGTCCCTGCCATGAGCAGGGACATCTCCAGCCAGGTCAGGTTGCTCAGATTAAATGCTGTGAGCCAAGGCCAATCTGGAGTAAGGAAGGGACAGGGCATCCTGGTAGTGCCAGGGCTGCCCTGGAGGTGGGTGTGGCTGAGAAGTTGGTTTTGTTTTTGCCAGGTGCTGCCAGAGATGGGCAAACCTGCGCTGCCCACACTGTCAGGTGGATGCTGGGGGGATGCCAGTGGGATATCAGATGGGTGCTGCACTTTGTCCCCGGGATCTCTTGGTCCAGCTCAGCCCGTTCCCTCTTCAGGGGTGCCAGGGCTGATTTGGGAATGCCCCATCCAGGAGCTGCCCTGAGCAGACTGGGCAGAAAGCTGCCCTGCTGCCATGCCAGGAGGGGCTCCCAGACCCACCTGGGGGTATCACACGTTCCTGGGGGGCTCAGGGCAGCCCCAGCTCACCCAGGGCAGGAGTTGAGACTCCCTTTGCTCTGATCCAGCACAGCAATTCCTGCCAGAGCTCAGGGCAGTGCTGGGGCCGTGGGGAGGAAGCACCTCGGGGCTCACTGTGCCCTGAGGGGTCAGGGAAACAGTAATGAAGGGCCAAAGCCAGCAATAAACCATGACTTACAGTGAACACAAAGCACTCCCCTGTCCCAAAAAAGGCCGATGTTGCCCCGCTCTTCTTCCTTTCACTCCAGTCGGAGGAGAGAAACGCCCCACACACCTTGGGAGAGAGCAGAGGGATCAGGGGGGGATCAGGACCAGAGCCAGCCCCTGGAGCACCGGCCATGGCCCGTGGGCTCAGCAGGGCAGGGGCTCTGCTCAGTCCCTGGGGGAGTCAGGGAGCCAAATTCTGCTGTGCCAGCTGAGTCCTGCACTGACAATCACTGGTGCTCTGGCCATGAGTCCACTCGGCTTCTGTGCCCAAGGCTGACCCTGGTGTGGGTGTCCTTGACCTGACCATGGCTGGAAGGGACCTACCGAGGGCTGGAACTCGTGCCTGTCCTTGGCACAGCCAAGGAATAACATCAGCTAAAATGTGCAGGAAACCAAGTTTTATAGGTCACCTGCACGGGGCCCTGGGGGTGGCTGGTGTTTATCTCCACACCACACTGAAGTGTCAGGCTGGGGACATCAGCACTGGTGGGTCAGTAAATCTTTGGGAGGCCTGAACAATTCACAGAACTTGCCTCCGCTGTTGGATGAGAGTGGAGAGATAAAATACAGGTTTCTGAGCCCCTGTCAGAGCCCCTGGAAGAGCCCTGGCTCAGGGGGGTTTGCAGTTATTTCACAGCTTCCAGCAGAAACTGTCCTTGTTTCTCCTCCATTTCCCTTGTGTGGCTGCTCCTGCAATCAGTGGCAGAACCTTGCATTTAGTGCTTTGAAAGCAAGTCCTGGCTCAGACAAAGCATCTGCTGACTTGAGGAAAGTCTGCTCAGCAAGGATTCATGACTTGTGTTTGCAGTAAAAGAGTATCACTCATGGTCCCTCTTCCTCTCACCAACTCCTCCTGTTTCCTGCAGCATCCCCTGTCTGAGGGGTGTCTTGGTGGCTGGAGGTGCAGTTTGTGCTCTCCTGGGAGATGGAACAGACCCCAGGGCAGGGCAGGAGAAGGACCACACAGCCCTGTGGCTGCTCCAAGAACTGCCAGTGGGGTCAACCCCCCTGTCCCCTTCCCCACCTCTGCTTGGGAAACACTCACCTCCCCCTCGGTGGTTTTGATGAGCAGCACGGTCGGTTCGTAGCCCTCACAGCACGTGTAAAACCTGCACAGATGGACAAGGGGGTCGGGCTGGGGGCTCTCCCAGAGCAGTGAGCCCAGTGTGTGGCCAGCATGGGGCTGGGAAGGAGAGAGGAGGGGGGTGGTGTCTCTTCTCAGCTGGCTCAAGGGAGCTCGTGGAAGAACATGGCAGAAACTCAGAGTCACGAAGCTTGAGCATCTCCAGGGTTTGTGCAGAGCAGAGGGAGTTGCCTTATGGGACTTCTCAAGTCATCACCTTTGCTTGGTGAAGCTCAGACAAACCCAAACCCTCAACCCTCCCACCCTACCCTCAGACACCAGGCTGGGGGGGATGTTGGGGGGGGAGTTTGCACAACAAGCTCACTTTTAATCTGGATGTGTTTCACAATCCAGGCTCTGCACCCTGTGCTGCCTTGGAAAGGTCAGGGCTGTGCTTCCTGGGGCTGCACCACTGCCATGGGACACCCACTCACCTCTCAGGGGCTGGGGGAGCTCGGGGTGCTGACTGAGGTGCCCATCACACCCACCTTTAAACACTGCCCTGAGAACGGGGGTAGTGGGCAGCACCCAGTCCTGGACATCCCAGTGATCCCAGTGCCCTTCCCGCTCCGCCCTGAGCTGCATCCCAGGAGAGAAACACCCCGGCACTGAGTGATGTGGGGATGTCCCTGCTTCCCACACACCCTGCACTCCACAGCCAGGGTGTCACTGGGCCCTGGGCTCTCTCCTGCTCTGACACATCTTGCTATTGCAATTTTGGGCATTGGCCTTGACACCTGGGCTCTTTCAACTGGAGTTTGGTGTCTGCCCCGGGCAGGATGTTCCCACGTGCCCCTGCCCTGAGCTCGGCACCTCTCACTGTCAGGGGCTCCTACAGAGGACAGGGTTGGGTTTCCTGCCTGTTTTGAGCCACAGCACTGACTGCAGTGCCCAGCAGCCCCTGTGTCCCATCCCTGGGAGGGAGCTGGAGCCCTGGGGAGGGTGTGCTGGCTGGACCTGGCTGCTCACAGCATGCCCAGTGTGGCACACGGGACGTGCCCAGCACTGCACATCCCCAGGGCTCCCTGTTCCCCAGTTGCTGATCACCATCTGAGCGAGCCTCAGCCCTTTCCTCTGAGTCAGCACTGGCCCAGATCACACTCGGGGTCTTGAACTGAGCCCAGGACAGTCCCCAGCAGACCCCTGATGTGCCCTGGGGACACTCTCTGTTGCTCCTTTCTACACCACCAACCCCTGCCCAATTTTCACCCCACACATCCAACCCGCCCGGCCCCTGGGCAGGGGCTGCTTTACCTCTGCAGGCTGCACCCGTCCTGGGAGGTGGAGAAGAGCAGCAGGGGGGGGAAGAGGGAGAAGCGCTCGGGGATCCAGGACCAGACGAGGCGCATCTCCTGAGCCGTGACGATGCTGGAGCTGAAGTTCTGCATGTCCACAGCCAGGTGGAAGGGCTGCCTGCACGGGGGGATGGACATTGTGCTGAGCTCTGGGGCCCATCTGCTTTTCAGGGTGCAGCCCCCAGGCATCAGGTTTTGTCCTGCTTTTTGCACCGTGAGCTTTCTGCCACCACCACCAGCTCTGGCTGTCCCGTGTCTCCCAACAGGGTCCCCCGAGGGGCTGGGAGGCCCCAGCACAGCCAAAGCTACGAGGGTCCCTGAAGCTCCCCCCGTGTGTCTCCACAGTAGCTCACATTCCGCCTGCTCAGCCCCACGGGCTGGAAAAGGGAGAGGTCTCCTTACCTGCTCTGCACCATGGTTATGCCCCTCTCCATTAACGCCTTCCTGTTGGCCATCTGGAGGAGCCAGATTTCCTTGCGGGAGAACAGCCGGATGCCAAAGGCTCTCTCCAGGAGTTTGTCGGCAGTCACGTGCTCGGCAATGTTCTGCACAAAAGCCTGCAGGTCTGCCTTGATGTCAGTGCCCTCCGGCTCGGCCGAGCTCCCCGAGAGCCTGAACTGCTTCAGCAGGGCCAGGGCGATGCGGTACAGGACCTTCTGCCCCTCCAGCAGGAACACGTCCAGGACACGGACGGCGTAAGCGAAGGGCAGGTCGTGGAAGAGCCACGACAACCACTCCGAGTAGACCTCAAAGACGTTCTCGGAGGCGCTGGCTATGAGTTTGTGAGCTGCTGGGCAGTGCTTGTTGGCCAGGTCCCCAAATGTCATGCAGGAGGCCTGGTGGGCCAGGAAGGACTGGTCGATGTAGCTGGTGTGGGGAGCGTTGCTGGCGAGGAGGCGAGAGATGCTCTCGAAGCACTGAGCTTCGTCCTCGCTGTAGTGCAGCAGCAGAGCCACCAGGGAGGGCAGGATGGGGCTGTAGGTTATGTCAGGGAACAGGTTGCCAACACAGATGAGGATCTTCTTCAGGGCGGTGACCCCTTCCGGGTTGAGGCAGTAGGTGGGCATGGGGCATCCCTCCAGGAACTCTGGCAGAGGGTGGGAGCTCCCGCTGGGCTTCCCGAAGAGCCGGCTCGCCACGTCCCTGTAGACGAGAGCGTCTGGGGTGACGAGCCGGCAGGAGACCTGCTGGATGAGCTGGTGGTAGAGCCGAGCCCTGAGGCCGTGGCTCGTGGCCCAGCAGCCTTCCCTCGCCAGCTTCTTCAGCTCTTTCTGGGGCTTGCTCAGGATGTCCCGGGGGGTCTGTGCCGGCCGCTGCGGGTCCGGCATCCTGTCCCAGTCCACGAACTGCCCACAGCCCGGACAGGAGGAGGCGTCGGTGTCCCAGGTGTCAGCCTCGGATGTGACCACGATGGTGACTGGAGATGAGCCAAACGCCTCTGTAGGACAAAGACTTTTTATTCAACACTCTCCACCACCCCAGCCAACAGCGTTTCCCCCTGGCTGAGGGCGCTCTGAAGTCTTGCAGCCACGTCCTGTACTTCTTCATTGTCCCCTGCAAGGGGAAGGTTTTCAGGCTTTGCCTGGCTGGAGCTGCTTGCTTTGCCCTTTCCTGCTCCCTCGGCTCAGGACCCTGGGGAAGCTCAGGGCCAGGTCCCAGCTGGGTGTCAGGGCTGCTTCTCCCACCATGAGGGCTTTGTACCCCTCAAAAAGCTCCTGACTTCCCAGCCTGTGACCTGCTGAGAGGGAGGTGCAGAGAGCAGGGACACAGTCCCTGTCCCTCGGGGACATGTCACACCACCGAGGAGGACGAGCAGCTCAGTCCCAGCCCAGCTCTGCAGGGGTGAGGAGGGACCTCACAGGCAGCAGGGCCCAAGCGATGCTGAGGCCGAGAGGGACCATCGGCATCGTGTTCCCTCCCAAGGACAGCGCAGGGCAGGAGGGTCCTGTCTGGGTCGGGCAGCCCAGGATGAGGCTGCTCCGAGCCCAGGCAGAGGGGGCAAAGCCGCCCTCGGGTGTTTGCCCTCCTCTTGCTGCCTCCTGCCAAAGTCTCCCGACCCCTCCAGCCGCTCGGGAGCCGGAGAGAAGGGGCGAGGAGAAGGTGCTGCAGCTCGAGGGGCTCACTGGGGGTGCGGGGCTGCTCTAGGGGTGCAGAGGGTCCCTGTTCCCCGTGTGCCCCCAGGCACCTGGAGAGACCCCAGCCGGGGACCGCACGCAGGGACCGGTGAACACCTGAGAAACCCCTTGGGGACAGAAAGTCCCCACCCGGGAGGCTCCCGCACACAGCACAGGGACAGGGCTCGGGCAGCCGCCAGCCCTGCTCCGGGAAGAGCAGAGCCTGAGCTCCTCCTAGAGAGACGGGAGCGGCATTTCCCCGGGGCTGCAGGACAGCTCGGCTCCAAACCCTGCACAGGAGACGGGAGCTGTCCCCGCCCGGGTGAGCTCTGCTGGGCAGGGATTCATTGGCAGGGATAAAGTCAATTCACACACGTTAATTCTCGGGTGTATTTATCTCGGATGTGCTCAGGTGCCTGGGGAGTCAAGGATGGATTCGCACCGAGCCAAACCTCTGCTTTGGCCCCGAGGGGACACGGGGGACAGCACATGGTGGCACATCAAGAGGGTCCGGACGCGTGGGCTGGGTCCGGCTCTGGCTCTTGCTCTCCAGCTCAGTTTGGCCCCTGCTCGAGGTCAGGAGGACCAGCAGATCGGGTTCAGTGCTGGTTCAGGGAAGGGGCAGCAGTTTGCTGCGGTGGCTGCTCATCCTGACTCCCTGCCCTGGAGACAGCCCGACCCCGAGCACAGTCCCGCAGGCTCCTGGCCATAGAAACCAGGCTGAAACAACACCGGGGCTGAAGCAGGGGCTGTTTGACCCGCGGTCCCCAAATTCACCTCTTCTTCTCAGCCGGGTGCTGCCCTGCCCGGAGCCCTGAGGAGCATCACCCCGAGCCCACCCGGTCCCCGGTGCTGGCTGGTGGCTCCAGCTCTGCCCGCCCCGGGACAAGCCCCGGGATTGGGGCAGGAACTGTGGCTCTGCTCCAGCCCCTGTCCCTGCTCTGCTGGACGTGTCCCCGGCCCGAGCGGGGCCGTCCCGCACTCACCTCGCCCGGTGCCCGTGTCCTCGCCCCCGGCCCGCTCTGCCCTGGGGAAGCCCCCGGCCGCCCCCCCGGGGGAGCCGGGCAGGCTGAGCCCCACCTGCAGCATCGCCCGGGTGCGGCCACCGCTGCCGGGTCCCCTTTGGCCCCGTCACCTGCCCTTTTAAGGCGAGGGCACAGGGGGTTTATTTGGTGTAAACAGAGCGAGGGGTGGAGCAGCTCCCGCGCCCGCGTCGCCCCTTCCTGCCCCAAATCTGCACCGAGGCCGGGCGGGGGTGGAAACACCCCATGGAACGAGATACCATCAAACAGCAACGCGGCCATTAAACCGAATCCTTTGTTTTTCCCAAGGATAACCTTCATTTTCCCGCTCTGGGGTTCAGGGGCAGGAGGGGCCGCGGGGCTGAGGAGGGGCCGGGGCTGCGGCCGCCGCCCGTCCTTGAACGAGGGAAACACAGAGCGTGGGTTTGGAGCCGCTTCCCGCTGGATGGTCCCGGGGGAGCCGGGAAGAGCGGCACGTGAGCAGCAAGTGCCAGGAGCCGGTGACAAGGAGGGATGGGGGCCACGGGGAGCCAGTGCCGCCCTTGGGACGCTCCTCGGGGCTCTGCCGGCCGTGTGTGCGGGGCGGCTTCGGCACCGGCCGCCAAAACCACCAGGGAAATTGGGGGCGATGTGCCCGTGCCCCCCACAGCCCCCGCCCCTGCCCCCCGCCCCCCGGGAGCACAGACCGCGGCTGCTGCAGGCACAGCTCTGGTGCTGCAGCGTTTCCAACCTGCCCCGGGAAATGGTTGTTATCGATTGACTTTTAGCCTCAAAACGCGTTGCAGAGCTCCAAACTGTACATTGTGTTCACAGTTGAAGGAAAAGTCCCCTCCAACAGCTGGGAGATGCTCCCAGCACATCACCCCGATCCAACATTGCTGCTGGAGAACTCACAGCTCAGGCTGCACTTCCTGTGCATTTTTATAGGCACTTTAACATTTTAAAAGATTTTTATTTTCCTTTAAAAACCTGATATTTTCTGTCGTGGTAAGAGCAGCTGCAGGTTGTTCCTGCCCTGCCTCCCTGCCTGCACGTCCGTCTGCACCTGCAGCACATCCCTGAGCATCCACCAGCACCAGTGGTCTCGGGGCATCTCTTGAGCAAGTGCAGCCCCCCTGCAGCCCCTCTCCTTTCTGGATGAAGCACCTTCTCCACTGTGTGCCAAAATGTGTTGGGAGCAGCACGGCTGTCCTGTCATCCCTCTCCTCCCTTTGCTCCTGATGAGCCTGGAGCCCGAGGGGCTGTGTCAGCAAAGGGCCCCCCGGGCTGTGCTGGGTGGGAGGGAGCCAAGGGGGTCTCCCAGTGGGAGGCTCCCAGTCTGCACCCAGAGCGTGCCTGGGCACCCAGTGGGCAGCTCTGGCTGCACCCAAAGGGGCAGGTGATGGCCCCCAGCCCTGCTCCTGGGGGTCCCGGGGGTCCCCACACCACATCCCGCTCTGCTTCCCGGTGCCAAGGGATCGTTCACTGTCTCTCCAACTCAAACCCTTTTTATGTATTCTCTCTCCAAATCAAACCCTTTTGCCCAGGCTCGTGGGTCCTGCTGCCTTTCCCTGGACCTTGTTGGCCACCTTCTCCTCATGTGCCTTTTCCAGGACAGTGGATGCCTCTCCCTGTCAGCCCGACGCAGAAACCTCCGGCAGTGCCGCCGCCCTCCTGCTCCCGCAGCCGCTCCGGAGGTGGGAGATGGAAGTGAATTAGGGACAGGGCGAAACGAAACATCACTTCATGCGTTTTTAATGGTGAAAAATTAAATATGTAGAGGCCGTGTGGCTCCAGCGGAGCAGCGCAGCCAAAGGCCATGAATGTTTGATGCCCAGAGCTGCGGGAGCAGCCGGATGTGGGAAGAGCTGTGACAGGGGAGATGGAGCCCACCCCGGGGGGCTGCCAGGGCCAGCGGGGAGCACAGAGCCCGGGGCACTGCTGGCACCTGGGTCCTCCCGAATGCAGCGATCTCAGCCCCGCAGGCAGGAGTGGGACGCGTGTCCCTGCT
>NW_020927073.1:0-9314 GCF_003984885.1 Neopelma chrysocephalum
CAGAGCGGGGGGTTGTCGAAGGTCTCGCAGTGCCCCGTGTGCCCCCAGAGCAGGTTGGCGTCGAGGGACAGGGCTTGTCCTCCCCCTCCACCTGCAAGAGGAGCGCCGGCTCAGGGCTGAGCTCCCACCTCGGGTGGCTCTGGCCCAGCCTGGGAGGGCTCAGGGCTGCTCCCACCCCTCGGCTCTCTGTCCCTGGGCTTGTCCTGACCCTGCTCCCGGGGCTGGCAGGGGGGCACAGGCTGTCAGTGCTGCGGGGGTTTCTGACACTCCAGCACGGGGGGGCACAAAGATCCCACTCCCAGCCCGAGCCTGACCCGTGTCTGCTCTGGTGGCCGTGCCCGGCCCCTCCTCGGGCTGATCCCCTCCCACGGCTCCTCCATCCCACCCAGAGTGGAGGGAAGGGCTGGGGAAGGACACACCAGCCCCAGGGGCACAAACCTCTCCCGGAGGTTTGGGCTGTGCTGCTCCCCCTCGGGGGCTCTCGGCAGGAGCACCCGGCCCTGGTGCAGCTCGGCACTGTCCTGCTGAGGTGAGGAAGAGGGGCTGCCTTCACCTGCCCTGCCTTTAAACTGACATCCCGAACCAGGAGGGGTTTGCCCTCGGGCAGGTTTTAACCTGGATTAGGGCCCTTTTCAGCCAGAGCAGCGGCGGGAGGTCGGTGCCCACCCCCGGGGGCCCCGATGGGTAATTAATTACCGATAACGATCCCTTCCCGTGAGCCGGACATGAACATGGAGGCTGTTTTGGAAGGCAGGAGGAAATGCCTGACGGCCAGGAACGGGGACAGGCGGCCTTTCCTGTGCGGCGTGGGCACGGTGAGGCGATTGGAGCTGGGGCTGCGGCCACCCGGGCAGGAGCCGAGCCGGGAGTCGGGAGAGGGGGAAGGCGAGCGCTGGTGGGAGCGCGGCACAGCCTTGGCCAGCTCCGGCTGCTTGATCAACACCCACTCGTACCTCTCTGCCTCGGGGCGCACCTGGAGAGCGGGAGACACGTGGGGACAGAGCCCTGGCCTTTGGGACACTTGTCATTGCTGGGACTGCCTGGCCAGGGTGGGCAGGGGACAAATCATACAATCATGGAATAGTTTGGGCTGAAGGACCTTTAAAGACCAGCTAGTCCCAGCCATGAGCAGGGACATCTCCAGCCAGGTCAGGTTGCTCAGATTAAATGCTGTGAGCCAAGGCCAGATCTGGAGTAAGGAAGGGACAGGGCATCCTGGTAGTGCCAGGGCTGCCCTGGAGGTGGGTGTGGCTGAAAAGTTGGTTTTGTTTTTGCCAGGTGCTGCCAGAGATGGGCAAACCTGCACTGCCCACACTGCCAGGTGGATGCTGGGGGGATGCCAGTGGGATATCAGATGGATGCTGCACTTTGTCCCCGGGATCTCTTGGTCCAGCTCAGCCTGTTCCCTCCTCAGGGGTGCCAAGGCTGATTTGGGAATGCCCCATCCAGGAGCTGCCCTGAGCAGACTGGGCAGAAACCTGCCCTGCTGCCATGCCAGGAGGGGCTCCCAGACCCACCCGGGAGTATCACACGTTCCTGGGGGGCTCAGGGCAGCCCCAGCTCACCCAGGGCAGGAGTTGGGTCTCCCTTTGCTCTGATCCAGCACAGCAATTCCTGCCAGAGCTCAGGGCAGTGCTGGGGCCTTGGGGAGGAAGCACTTCGGGGCTCACTGTGCCCTGAGGGGTCAAGGAAACAGTAATGAAGGGCCAAAGCAGCAATAAACCATGACTTACAGTGAACACAAAGCACTCCCCTGTCCCAAAAAAGGCCGATGTTGCCCCGCTCTTCTTCCTTTCACTCCAGTCGGAGGAGAGAAACGCCCCACACACCTTGGGAGAGAGCAGAGGGATCAGGGGGGGATCAGGACCAGAGCCAGCCCCTGGAGCACCGGCCATGGCCCGTGGGGTCAGCAGGGCAGGGGCTTTGCTCAGTCCCTGGGGGAGTCAGGGAGCCAAATTCTGCTGTGCCAGCTGAGTCCTGCACTGACAATCACTGGTGCTCTGGCCATGAGTCCACTCGGCTTCTGTGCCCAAGGCTGACCCTGGTGTGGGTGTCCTTGACCTGACCATGGCTGGAAGGGACCTACCGAGGGCTGGAACTCGTGCCTGTCCTTGGCACAGCCAAGGAATAACATGAGCTAAAACGTGTAGGACACCAAGTTTTATAGGTCACCTGCACGGGGCCCTGGGGGTGGCTGGTGTTTATCTCCACACCACACTGAAGTGTCAGGCTGGGGACATCAGCACTGGTGGGTCAGTAAATCTTTGGGAGGCCTGAACAATTCACAGAACTTGCCTCCACTGTTGGATGAGAGTGGAGAGATAAAATACAGGTTTCTGAGCCCCTGTCAGAGCCCCTGGAAGAGCCCTGGCTCAGGGGGGTTTGCAGTTATTTCACAGCTTCCAGCAGAAACTGTCCTTGTTTCTCCTCCATTTCCCTTGTGTGGCTGCTCCTGCAATCAGTGGCAGAACCTTGCATTTAGTGCTTTGAAAGCAAGTCCTGGCTCAGACAAAGCATCTGCTGACTTGAGGAAAGTCTGCTCAGCAAGGATTCATGACTTGTGTTTGCAGTAAAAGAGTATCACTCATGGTCCCTCTTCCTCTCACCAACTCCTCCTGTTTCCTGCAGCATCCCCTGTCTGAGGGGTGTCTTGGTGGCTGGAGGTGCAGTTTGTTCTCTCCTGGGAGATGGAACAGACCCCAGGGCAGGGCAGGAGAAGGACCACACAGCCCTATGGCTGCTCCAAGAACTGCCAGTGGGGTCAACCCCCCTGTCCCCTTCCCCACCTCTGCTTGGGAAACACTCACCTCCCCCTCGGTGGTTTTGATGAGCAGCACGGTCGGTTCGTAGCCCTCACAGCACGTGTAAAACCTGCACAGATGGACAAGGGGGTCGGGCTGGGGGCTCTCCCAGAGCAGTGAGCCCAGTGTGTGGCCAGCATGGGGCTGGGAAGGAGAGAGGAGGGGGGTGGTGTCTCTTCTCAGCTGGCTCAAGGGAGCTCGTGGAAGAACATGGCAGAAACTCAGAGTCACGAAGCTTGAGCATCTCCAGGGTTTGTGCAGAGCAGAGGGAGTTGCCTTATGGGACTTCTCAAGTCATCACCTTTGCTTGGTGAAGCTCAGACAAACCCAAACCCTCAACCCTCCCACCCTACCCTCAGACACCAGGCTGGGGGGGATGTTGGGGGGGGAGTTTGCACAACAAGCTCACTTTTAATCTGGATGTGTTTCACAATCCAGGCTCTGCACCCTGTGCTGCCTTGGAAAGGTCAGGGCTGTGCTTCCTGGGGCTGCACCACTGCCATGGGACACCCACTCACCTCTCAGGGGCTGGGGGAGCTCGGGGTGCTGACTGAGGTGCCCATCACACCCACCTTTAAACACTGCCCTGAGAACGGGGGTAGTGGGCAGCACCCAGTCCTGGACATCCCAGTGATCCCAGTGCCCTTCCCGCTCCGCCCTGAGCTGCATCCCAGGAGAGAAACACCCCGGCACTGAGTGATGTGGGGATGTCCCTGCTTCCCACACACCCTGCACTCCACAGCCAGGGTGTCACTGGGCCCTGGGCTCTCTCCTGCTCTGACACATCTTGCTATTGCAATTTTGGGCATTGGCCTTGACACCTGGGCTCTTTCAACTGGAGTTTGGTGTCTGCCCCGGGCAGGATGTTCCCACGTGCCCCTGCCCTGAGCTCGGCACCTCTCACTGTCAGGGGCTCCTACAGAGGACAGGGTTGGGTTTCCTGCCTGTTTTGAGCCACAGCACTGACTGCAGTGCCCAGCAGCCCCTGTGTCCCATCCCTGGGAGGGAGCTGGAGCCCTGGGGAGGGTGTGCTGGCTGGACCTGGCTGCTCACAGCATGCCCAGTGTGGCACACGGGACGTGCCCAGCACTGCACATCCCCAGGGCTCCCTGTTCCCCAGTTGCTGATCACCATCTGAGCGAGCCTCAGCCCTTTCCTCTGAGTCAGCACTGGCCCAGATCACACTCGGGGTCTTGAACTGAGCCCAGGACAGTCCCCAGCAGACCCCTGATGTGCCCTGGGGACACTCTCTGTTGCTCCTTTCTACACCACCAACCCCTGCCCAATTTTCACCCCACACATCCAACCCGCCCGGCCCCTGGGCAGGGGCTGCTTTACCTCTGCAGGCTGCACCCGTCCTGGGAGGTGGAGAAGAGCAGCAGGGGGGGGGAAGAGGGAGAAGCGCTCGGGGATCCAGGACCAGACGAGGCGCATCTCCTGAGCCGTGACGATGCTGGAGCTGAAGTTCTGCATGTCCACAGCCAGGTGGAAGGGCTGCCTGCACGGGGGGATGGACATTGTGCTGAGCTCTGGGGCCCATCTGCTTTTCAGGGTGCAGCCCCCAGGCATCAGGTTTTGTCTTGCTTTTTGCACCGTGAGCTTTCTGCCACCACCACCAGCTCTGGCTGTCCCGTGTCTCCCAACAGGGTCCCCCGAGGGGCTGGGAGGCCCCAGCACAGCCAAAGCTACGAGGGTCCCTGAAGCTCCCCCCGTGTGTCTCCACAGTAGCTCACATTCTGTCTGCTCGGCCCCACGGGCTGGCAAAGGGAGAGGTCTCCTTACCTGCTCTGCACCATGGTTATGCCCCTCTCCATTAACGCCTTCCTGTTGGCCATCTGGAGGAGCCAGATTTCCTTGCGGGAGAACAGCCGGATGCCAAAGGCTCTCTCCAGGAGTTTGTCGACAGTCACGTGCTCGGCAATGTTCTGCACAAAAGCCTGCAGGTCTGCCTTGATGTCAGTGCCCTCCGGCTCGGCCGAGCTCCCCGAGAGCCTGAACTGCTTCAGCAGGGCCAGGGCGATGCGGTACAGGACCTTCTGCCCCTCCAGCAGGAACACGTCCAGGACACGGACGGCGTAAGCGAAGGGCAGGTCGTGGAAGAGCCACGACAACCACTCCGAGTAGACCTCAAAGACGTTCTCGGAGGCGCTGGCTATGAGTTTGTGAGCTGCTGGGCAGTGCTTGTTGGCCAGGTCCCCAAATGTCATGCAGGAGGCCTGGTGGGCCAGGAAGGACTGGTCGATGTAGCTGGTGTGGGGAGCGTTGCTGGCGAGGAGGCGAGAGATGCTCTCGAAGCACTGAGCTTCGTCCTCGCTGTAGTGCAGCAGCAGAGCCACCAGGGAGGGCAGGATGGGGCTGTAGGTTATGTCAGGGAACAGGTTGCCAACACAGATGAGGATCTTCTTCAGGGCGGTGACCCCTTCCGGGTTGAGGCAGTAGGTGGGCATGGGGCATCCCTCCAGGAACTCTGGCAGAGGGTGGGAGCTCCCGCTGGGCTTCCCAAAAAGCCGGCTCGCCACGTCCCTGTAGACGAGAGCGTCTGGGGTGACGAGCCGGCAGGAGACCTGCTGGATGAGCTGGTGGTAGAGCCGAGCCCTGAGGCCGTGGCTCGTGGCCCAGCAGCCTTCCCTCGCCAGCTTCTTCAGCTCCTTCTGGGGCTTGCTCAGGATGTCCCGGGGGATCTGTGCCGGCCGCTGCGGGTCCGGCATCCTGTCCCAGTCCACGAACTGTCCACAGCCCGGACAGGAGGAGGCGTCGGTGTCCCAGGTGTCAGCCTCGGATGTGACCACGATGGTGACTGGAGATGAGCCAAACGCCTCTGTAGGACAAAGACCTTTTATTCAACACTCTCCACCGCCCCAGCCAACAGCGTTTCCCCCTGGCTGAGGGTGCTCTGAAGTCTTACAGCCACATCCTGTATTTCTTTATTGTCCCCTGCAAGGGGAAGGTTTTCAGGCTTTGCCTGGCTGGAGCTGCTTGCTTTGCCCTTTCCTGCTCCCCTTGGCTCAGGACCCTGGGGAAGCTCAGGGCCAGGTCCCAGCTGGGTGTCAGGGCTGCTTCTCCCACCATGAGGGCTTTGTACCCCTCAAAAAGCTCCTGACTTCCCAGCCTGTGACCTGCTGAGAGGGAGGTGCAGAGAGCAGGGACACAGTCCCTGTCCCCCGGGGACATGTCACACCACCGAGGAGGACGAGCAGCTCAGTCCCAGCCCAGCTCTGCAGGGGCGAGGAGGGACCTCACGGGCAGCAGGGCCCAAGCGATGCTGAGGCCGAGAGGGACCATTGGCATCGTGTCCCCTCCCAAGGACAGCGCGGGGCAGGAGGGTCCTGTCTGGGTCGGGCAGCCCAGGACGAGGCTGCTCCGAGCCCAGGCAGAGGGGGCAAAGCCGCCCTCGGGTGTTTGCCCTCCTCTTGCTGCCTCCTGCCAAAGTCTCCCGACCCCTCCAGCCGCTCGGGAGCCGGAGAGAAGGGGCGAGGAGAAGGTGCTGCAGCTCGAGGGGCTCACTGGGGGTGCGGGGCTGCTCTAGGGGTGCAGAGGGTCCCTGTTCCCCGTGTGCCCCCAGGCACCTGGAGAGACCCCAGCCGGGGACCGCACGCAGGGACCGGTGAACACCTGAGAAACCCCTTGGGGACAGAAAGTCCCCACCCGGGAGGCTCCCGCACACAGCACAGGGACAGGGCTCGGGCAGCCGCCAGCCCTGCTCCGGGAAGAGCAGAGCCTGAGCTCCTCCTAGAGAGACGGGAGCGGCATTTCCCCGGGGCTGCAGGACAGCTCGGCTCCAAACCCTGCACAGGAGACGGGAGCTGTCCCCGCCCGGGTGAGCTCTGCTGGGCAGGGATTCATTGGCAGGGATAAAGTCAATTCACACACGTTAATTCTCGGGTGTATTTATCTCGGATGTGCTCAGGTGCCTGGGGAGTCAAGGATGGATTCGCACCGAGCCAAACCTCTGCTTTGGCCCCGAGGGGACACGGGGGACAGCACATGGTGGCACATCAAGAGGGTCCTGACGCCTGGGCTAGGTCCGGCTCTGGCTCTTGCTCTCCAGCTCAGTTTGGCCCCTGCTCGAGGTCAGGAGGACCAGCAGATCGGGTTCAGTGCTGGTTCAGGGAAGGGGCAGCAGTTTGCTGCCGTGGCTGCTCATCCTGACTCCCTGCCCTGGAGACAGCCCGACCCCGAGCACAGTCCCGCAGGCTCCTGGCCATAGAAACCAGGCTGAAACAACACCGGGGCTGAAGCAGGGGCTGTTTGACCCGCGGTCCCCAAATTCACCTCTTCTTCTCAGCCGGGTGCTGCCCTGCCCGGAGCCCTGAGGAGCATCACCCCGAGCCCACCCGGTCCCCGGTGCTGGCTGGTGGCTCCAGCTCTGCCCGCCCCGGGACAAGCCCCGGGATTGGGGCAGGAACTGTGGCTCTGCTCCAGCCCCTGTCCCTGCTCTGCTGGACGTGTCCCCGGCCCGAGCGGGGCCGTCCCGCACTCACCTCGCCCGGTGCCCGTGTCCTCGCCCCCGGCCCGCTCTGCCCTGGGGAAGCCCCCGGCCGCCCCCCCGGGGGAGCCGGGCAGGCTGAGCCCCACCTGCAGCATCGCCCGGGTGCGGCCACCGCTGCCGGGTCCCCTTTGGCCCCGTCACCTGCCCTGACTTTTAAGGCGAGGGCACAGGGGGTTTATTTGGAGTAAACAGAGCGAGGGGTGGAGCAGCTCCCGCGCCCGCGTCGCCCCTTCCTGCCCCAAATCTGCACCGAGGCCGGGCGGGGGTGGAAACACCCCATGGAACGAGATACCATCAAACAGCAACGCGGCCATTAAGCCGAATCCTTTGTTTTTCCCAAGGATAACCTTCATTTTCCCGCTCTGGGGTTCAGGGGCAGGAGGGGCCGCGGGGCTGAGGAGGGGCCGGGGCTGCGGCCGCCGCCCGTCCTTGAACGAGGGAAACACAGAGCGTGGGTTTGGAGCCGCTTCCCGCTGGATGGTCCCGGGGGAGCCGGGAAGAGCGGCACGTGAGCAGCAAGTGCCAGGAGCCGGTGACAAGGAGGGATCGGGGCCACGGGGAGCCAGTGCCGCCCTTGGGACGCTCCTCGGGGCTGTGCCGGCCGTGTGTGCGGGGCGGCTTCGGCACCGGCCGCCAAAACCACCAGGGAAATTGGGGGCGATGTGCCCGTGCCCCCCACAGCCCCCGCCCCTGCCCCCCGCCCACCGGGAGCACAGACCGCGACTGCTGCAGGCACAGCTCTGGTGCTGCAGCGTTTCCAACCTGCCCCGGGAAATGGTTGTTATCGATTGACTTTTAGCCTCAAAACGCGTTGCAGAGCTCCAAACTGTACATTGTGTTCACAGTTGAAGGAAAAGTCCCCTCCAACAGCTGGGAGATGCTCCCAGCACATCACCCCGATCCAACATTGCTGCTGGAGAACTCACAGCTCAGGCTGCACTTCCTGTGCATTTTTATAGGCACCTTAATATTTTTAAAAATTTTTATTTCCCTTTAAAAAAACCTGATATTTTCTGTCATGGTGAGAGCAGCTGCAGGTTGTTCCTGCCCTGCCTCCCTGCCTGCACATCCGTCTGCCCCTGCAGCACATCTCTGCGCATCCACTGGCACCCGTGGTCTTGGGGCATCTTTTGAGCAAGTGCAGCCCCCCTGCAGCCCCTCTCCTTTCTGGATGAAGCACCTTCTCCACTGTGTCCCAAAATGTGTTGGGAGCAGCACGGCTGTCCTGTCATCCCTCTCCTCCCTTTGCTCCTGATGAGCCTGGAGCCCGAGGGGCTGTGTCAGCAAAGGGCCCCCGGGGCTGTGCTGGGTGGGAGGGAGCCAAGGGGGTCTCCCAGTGGGAGGCTCCCAGTCTGCACCCAGAGCGTGCCTGGGCACCCAGTGGGCAGCTCTGGTTGCACCCAAAGGGGCAGGTGATGGCCCCCAGCCCTGCTCCTGGGGGTCCCGGGGGTCCCCACACCACATCCCGCTCTGCTTCCCGGTGCCGAGGGATCGTTCACCGTCTCTCCAACTCAAACCCTTTTAATGTATTCTCTCTCCAAATCAAACCCTTTTGCCCAGGCTCGTGGGTCCTGCTGCCTTTCCCTGGACCTTGTTGGCCACCTTCTCCTCATGTGCCTTTTCCAGGACAGTGGATGCCTCTCCCTGTCAGCCCGACGCAGAAACCTCCGGCAGTGCCGCCGCCCTCCTGCTCCCGCAGCCGCTCCGGAGGTGGGAGATGGAAGTGAATTAGGGACAGGGCGAAACGAAACATCACTTCATGCGTTTTTAATGGTGCAAAATTAAATATGTAGAGGCCGTGTGGCTCCAGCGGAGCAGCGCAGCCGAAGGCCATGAATGTTTGATGCCCAGAGCTGCGGGAGCAGCCGGATGTGGGAAGAGCTGTGACAGGGGAGATGGAGCCCACCCCGGGGGGCTGCCAGGGCCAGCGGGGAGCGCAGAGCCCGGGGCACTGCTGGCACCTGGGTCCTCCCGAACGCAGCGATCTCAGCCCCGCAGGCAGGAGTGGGACGCGTGTCCCTGCT
>NW_020927074.1:0-544 GCF_003984885.1 Neopelma chrysocephalum
TGTCCCTGCTCCCCACCCCAGCACGTCCCCAGCCCTGCCCAGGGAACCGAGGTGGTGCTCAGCACCCCCAAACCCGCCCCGGGGCAGATTTGCTCGGCGGGGCTGGTCCCCAGGGCACGGGGGGCTCCTCTGGCTTCGTGTTCAACACTCGCCCCAGCTCCAGGGGCTTTGCCGTGGGGTCGGGCACTCACTGGGAGCACAGCAGGGTCACAGCCCCCAGGAATATGGGAGCACAGCGGGGTCACAGCCCCCAGGAATGTGGGAGCACAGCGGGGCCACAGCCCCCCGGGAACGTGCTGATGAGGATGCACTTGTTATCATTATTGTTATCATTACTGTTATCAATACCGTTATCAATATCATTATTGTTATCAATATCGTCATCAATATCGTCATTATCGTTATCTATATCGTCATTATCGTTATCTATATCGTCATTGTCGTTATCAATGTCGTTGTCATTGCAGCAGCAGCCCCGTGTCACGAGGACAATAAAGCCTCTCTGTCAGTGTCTCGTGACTGCTCCTCAGGCACCCGGGCCCAG
>NW_020927075.1:0-317 GCF_003984885.1 Neopelma chrysocephalum
GTCACAGCCCCCCGGGAATGTGGGAGCACAGTGGGGTCACAGCCCCCAGGAATGCGGGAGCACAGTGGGGTCACAGCCCCCTGGGAACGTGCTGATGAGGATGCACTTGTTAACATTATTGTTATCATTAGTTATCATTATCGTTATCAATATGATTAATGTTATCAATATCGTCATCAATATTGTCATTATCGTTATCTATATCGTCATTGTCGTTATCAATATCGTTGTCATTGCAGCAGCAGCCCCGTGTCACGAGGACAATAAAGTCTCTCTGTCAGTGTCTCGTGACTGCTCCTCAGGCACCCGGGCCCAGC
>NW_020927076.1:0-6511 GCF_003984885.1 Neopelma chrysocephalum
CCCTCTTCCCTTGGGGGAGGGTCCCCATTTTTGGCTTCTCCTGGGATTCGAGACCCCCCACGCGATGATGGCCAGAGCCAACACCGCCCCATGCAGGCCACCACAGAGCACTGCAGGCTCTGCACCTCCAGTGATCCAACAGCGCCCCCTGCCAACCGTGATTAGAACCGCACTAGAGGACAGAGAAGTATTCAGACTGTTTATTTTTTTTTGAACGGGACTTTTGGGTACAGGACTATTGTCTAGTTGTTTTTGTGTTCTGTCACTGTCTTTGCCAACATACATATATATTTTAATAAAGGGTTGTTATTTCTTCCTTTTTCCATACTTCCTCGATTGGAGCCCCTTAATTTTGGATTTACAATTGCTGAGAGTGAGGAGTTTGGTCTATCTCATAACACTCATCCTCCTTAGCAAACATTCCAGTCTCTTCAAACTGAGACATATTTTTGGCACCCAACATGGTACCTGAAGAGAGGAAAGGTGGAAAAGGAATAACTACCCTTTGTGTGAGTTACATTCGTTTTGAACCCCTTGTGTGATTTGCACACGTTTGGACCTGTAAGCACCATGATGCTAGGGGTTGTTGCTTTCCTCTGGCATATAACCATGCCAAGATATCTGTCCCACCTGTCAGTGTGTTTCAGTTCAGATAGTAAGACTCTCATTGCGATAAGTACCTTTGAGTTTGTGCATTGGGTTTATGGTAAGGCAAACTCAGCACCTGTGATTTTCATCTGGAATATGTCCTCAAGGATGTACTACTGTTCTAGCCTAAGCTGTTTCCTCTGGGGGTTTAAGGATAATAGCACCCATTCCTATGGAGAAACACAGGGGAATGTATTTACCCAACCCTCCATTCACTTTCCCTTTGGATACAATACAATGGCTTCTGGGAAGTTTAAATTCTCCCTAGATGTCAGAGACATTGTACTTTTTGGGCTTTTTGTGCTAGTTTGTGCCATTATAGTATACCTAATATACGAAGCCAAGGCCAAGAATTACCGAGAAGGTGTCCAAGAGCCTGCCCCAGGGATGGAAGACCTCGAGTGGAATGGATTATGGGAGGATATGGGTAAATTCCTAGAAAGTTGTTCAGCTCCTACAACATGGAAGCTCACCCTTGAACAACACTTGAACCCTACCAAAATAACGAAAGCTGTGAGGGAGAGAGATCGTGATAGATCCATGGAGAGACAGTTGGCAGCTGCATGTGGGGTTTTGGCCATTGCCTACCGGAAGTTGCTCGGTATGGTGCAGCACTTCCAGGGAAAAGGAAAAGATGAAAACAAAATGCCTAATACCAAGGTGACTCAGGATAAGGCCAAATCAAAGGGGCAGACCAAGCCAATGGAGGTTGCCCCTATCCAAAAGAAGAAATATAAAACCAAATCAGTTCTCCCAGTTGACAATGATGGGGAGGCAGGACTCTCACAGGCAGCTGGCCCAGAGCCAGAAATCATCACTGAGTCTTTATCATATAACAACCTCCGGAGCTTACGGACAGACATTGCTCGTCGCCCGAATGAGCCCATTCTGGCCTGGATGATTCTAGTTTGGGACTCTACAGGTGATGCCATAAACCTTGATGGCGGTGAAGCGAGGTTCTTGAGGTCTATTGCCCAGGATGTGGGTATTGAGGAGGCGTTTGTGAGGGAATCGAAGTCCCTGTCTCTCTGGGCACGACTTTTGGATGGTGTGAGGGAGATGTTCATTTACAGAGATTCCTTGCAGGCAGATCATTATACCACAGGCTGGAAGACCATAGAAGAAGGGATCCTATGCCTAAGGGAAATGGCACTGTTGGAGGTATTGTTTGGAGGGGATGGGCAACCCGTCAACAATCCTGACAGGGTTAAGTGTACACCACAGATCTCGTGGAGCTTCACACGTATGGGGCCGTCTACACATAAAGGTTACCTGACATCATTGCAGGCTGGGGAGAAGTGGGAGCCAGTGATGTCTGTAATAAATAAACTTCGGTTGTATGACAGTATGATTGAAGGACCACTACAGGCCCGCATCTCCACTGTAGAGACACTGATTAAGGATCTCAAGGAGTTAACTACAGATGTGAAAGATAAACAGGAGAGACTGAAAGAGAGGATTGAGGGAAACAATTTCCACATGGCCCCAGTGAGAACCAGATGCCCCCCAGCGAGAGAGAGAGTGGACAGACCTCATGAACTTAGTTGTGGTATTTCCTGGCTGACCATGGAGAAATGAGATGGTGGGACAGGAAACCTACCTGTGCCCTAGCAGCCCGAGTACAAGAGCTGAAGGAGGGAGGAAAAGGGAAGTCTGTGAAAGTGAGTGCTGCACCAGTATCCTATGGGCAGGGATCTGACCCACTAGAAGGTACCTCCTGTCGGTATTCACAAGACAAAAGCAGTGATTGGCAGGATGAAGACCAATGTTAGAGGGGCCCTGCCTCTAGCCAGGTAGAGGAACGGGACAACCGTGTCTATTGGACTGTGTGGATCAGATGGCATCAGACCCACAAGAATACCAGGCTTTGGTTGATACTGGTGCTCAGTGTACGTTAATGCCATCAGGACATGTGGGACCAGAGACTATTTCTATTTCTGAGGTGACTGGAGGATCTCAAGAATTGACCATGGTGGAAACTGAAGTGAGCTTGACTGGGAAAGACTGGTAGAAACACCCCATTGTGACTGGTCCAGATACCCCATGTATCCTGGGCATTGACTATCTCAGGAACGGGTATTTCAAAGACCCCAAGTGACATAAAGGGGTTTTTGGAATAGCTGCTGTGGAGATAGAGGTGGCTAAGCACTTGAATTCGTTACCTGATCTCTCAGAGAACCCTTCTGCTGTGGGACTGTTGAAGGTTGAGGAACAGCAAGTGCCGATTGCCACCACAGTAGTGCATCATCAGCAGTACCGAATGAACCGAGACTCTGTGATCTGCATCCATAAGATGATCCATGAGCTGGAGAAGCCAAGGGGTGATCAGCAAGACCCATTCACCCTTGAACAGCCCCATCTGGCCTGTGCATAAGTCTGATGGAGAATGGAGATTGACTGTGGACCATCGTGGCCTGAATGAAGCCACCCCGCCACTGAGTGCCACTGTGCCAGACATGTTGGAGCTCCAGTATGAGCTGGAGTCCAAGACAGTGAGATGGTACGCCACTATTGGCATTGCAAATGCGTTCTTCTCCATTCCCTTAGCAGCAGAGTGTAGGCCGCAGTTCGCTTTCACCTGGAGGGGCGTGCAGTACACTTGGAACCGACTGCCCCAGGGGTGGAAACACAGTCCCACCATCTACCACAGACTGATCCAGGCCACGCTAGAGAAGGGTGAGGCTCCAGAACACCTGCAGTACATTGATGACATCATTGTATGGGGCGACACAGCAGAGGAGGTTTCTGAGAAAGGAAAGAAAATCATCCAGATCCTCCTGGGAGCCAGGTTTCCCATAAAAAAGAGTAAGGTCAAGGGACCTGCCCGAGAGATCCAGTTCCTGGGGGTGAAATGGCAAGATGGACGTCGTCAGATCCCGACAGAAGTCATCGATAAGATCACAGCAATGGCCCCACCGACCAGCAAGAAGGAAACACAAGCTTATCTGGGTGCCATAGGTTTCTGGAGGATGCATATCCCAGAGTACAGCCAAATCGTAAGCCCTCTCTGTCTGGTAACCCGCAAGAAGAATGATTTCCAGTGGGGCCCTGAACAGCAGCAAGCATTCAAACAGATTAAACAGGAGATTGCACACGCTGTAGCCCTCGGGCCAGTCAGGACGGGACCAGATGTGAAGAATGTACTCTATTCTGCAGCTGGGGATAAAGGTCTCTCCTGGAGCCTCTGGCAAAAGGTGCCCGGTGAGACCCGAGGCCGCCCACTTGGATTCTGGAGCCAAAGCTACAGAGGATCTGAAGCCAACTACACCCTGTCACGGTTGACAGCGGGTCTGTTAGCTCTTTGGAAGAAGATTTTGACCTGGGAAAGTTACGGGTGTATCCTTGAGATAAGAGAGGTATGTCGCAGCCCTTGGCTGAAAGAAGACAGCTGTGGAGTGTTTAGGTTTGGTCCTGTGAGAACTCCAGCTTTGGCCTTGAGCTTTGCTAACAAATAATAGCTAATTAAAAAGTACAATCACCTGCCTGCCTTCTGATGCTTGCTAACATGGGATATAAAAAAAGACTTGTGGGAAAGAATAAAGAGACTGGTACTTTGCTTGGTACTGGACTGTTTGTGTTTTTCTTTACTTTTGACCACCGCAACAATAACAACACCCCAACAGAGAAGGAGATCCTAGCAGCTTATGAAGGAGTACAAGCTGCCTCAGAGGTGATTGGCACAGAAGAACAGCTCTTCCTGGCACCTCGACTACCAGTGCTGAGTTGGATGTTTAAGGGAAAGGTGCCCTCTACGCATCATGCCACTGATGCTACATGGAGTAAGTGGATCGCTCTGATCACGCAGCGTGCCCGTATTGGAAATCCGAATCACCCTGGGATCCTAGAAGTCATCACGAACTGGCCAGAAGGTGAGCACTTTGGTCTAGCAGATGAAGGAGAGCAGGTAGTATGGGCTGAGGAAGCCCCAGAATACAATCAACTACCAGAAGAAGAAACACGCTATGCCCTCTTCACTGACGGTTCCTGTCGCATTGTAGGAATGAAACGTAAATGGAAAGCAGCTGTATGGAGCCCCACACGACAAGTTTCAGAAGCTACTGAAGGAGAAGGGGAATCGAGCCAATTCGCAGAGCTCAAAGCTGTCCAGTTGGCATTGGACATTGCTGAACGGGAGAAGTGACCAAAACTTTACATCTACACTGACTCATGGATGGTGGCCAATGCTCTGTGGGGATGGTTAGACAGATGGAAGAAGGCCAATTGGAAATGTAGGGGAAAACCCATCTGGGCCGCTGATATGTGGCAAGATATTGCTACCCAGGCAGAGAAGTTGATTGTGAGAGTCTGCCACGTAGATGCCCATTTGCCCAAAGGCCAAACCAATGAGGAACATCGCAACAATGAACAGGCAGACTGAGCTGCACAAGTCAAGGTGTCACAGGTGGATCTGGACTGGCAGCACAAAGGAGAGTTGTTCCTAGCACAGTGGGCCCATGATGCCTCAGGCCATCAGGGCAGAGATACCACCTATAGATGGGCACGAGACCGAGGGGTGAACTTAACCAAGGACATTATTTCCCAGATTATCCAGGACTGTGAGACCTGCGCTGCTGTTAAACAGGCTAAGAGACTGAAGCCCCTGTTGTATGGTGGACGTTGGAGTAAGTATAGATACGGGGAGGCCTGGCAGGTTGATTACATCACACTGCCACAAACCCGCCAAGGTAAGCGCTATGTGCTCACCATGGTGGAAACAACCACTGGATGGCTGGAGACGCATCCGGTGCCCCACGCCACTGCCTGAAATACCATCCTGGGCCTTGAAAAGCAAGTCCTGTGGCAACACGGCACCCCAGAGTGAATTGAGTCAGACAATGGGACTCATTTCAAGAACAGCTTAGTTACTACCTGGGCAAAGGAGCATGGCATCAAGTGGGTGTACCACATCCCATACCATGCAGCAGCCACGGGGAAGGTTGAACAGTGTAATGGACTGTTGAAAAGCACCCTGAAGGTATTGGGTGGAGGGACATTCAAGCACTGGGATCAGCACCTAGCAAAGGCTACATGGTTAGTCAACACCAGAGGCTCCATCAATCAAGCCGGCCCTGCCCAATCAGAGTCCCTTCACACTGTAGATGGAGACAAAGTCCCAGTGATTCACATGAGGGGTATGTTAGGTAAAACCGTTTGGATTAACCCTGCCTCGAGCAAAGGCAAACCCATTCGTGGGATTGTTTTTGCCCAAGGACCCAGTTGCACATGGTGGGTGATGCAGGAAGATGGAGAAACCTGGTGTATACCTCAAGAGGACCTTATTTTCGGGTGAACTGGATATAACTCTGTATCTGTATCTACATATTAGTGAACATGTACATAGTTAGAATAATGCATGTACGTAGGAAGTTCAAAGGTTTAATTTGATAAAGTGTGGTGGCATGGGAAAGAAAAATTAGGGATGGATAATGTTATAGGTTTACTTGTTCTAAAAAATCCAAGCAGGAAGATTTTTTCCTTTCCCCACTGTAAGAAGAGGGAGTTTGAACGGAGAGGGGGAAGGGGAGCAATTAGCTTTACAAAGGAGCTGGCTGGCAGAACTGCATTCCCGGCTAATGGCCCATCTGAGGCTGGAGTGAGGGGGAGGAGTTTTGCTCTGCTACTGCCCTCCTCACAAAGGGGAGAACAGTTTTTTGATTTTTCTCTACTCTACTCGAAGGGAGACAGGGAGTCTGTGTGCATTTTGGAAAAGCTTTGAGGCCGTTTTTCCTGCTCTTGACCTGGTCATTTCTGACCACTTGCCTCGGCTTGCTTGCACGCTGCCCCTGCCTCCAGCCCGAACCTGCTGCGATTTCATTGGAGAGGTTTATGCTCGTTGGGAGAAAAGGAGGAGCCTTGAACACCG
>NW_020927077.1:0-14630 GCF_003984885.1 Neopelma chrysocephalum
GCCTCCCTAAGATCCTGTTTTATGGTGAACTTGCCACCGGCTGCCGCAAGAGAGGAGCCCCGAAGAAAAGATGCAAGGACTCCTTGAAACAACATCTCAGCCTTGGCCATATTGACCACCATAACTGGTCTACTCTGGCCTCCAATCGGGAGGCCTGGAGACACACCATCTATAGCGCTGCTGATGCTTTTGAGAAAGCACGCAGGATCAGCCTTGAGGAGAAAAGACAACGCAGAAAGAATCGTGTCTTGCAGAATATACCACCTAAGGAGTCTTTCTGCTGTGCCTTTTGCAACCGGACATGCCTATCTCGTATTGGCCTTTTTAGCCACCAACGCGCTTGCAACAAACATGGGTAGAGCCCTTCCCAAATCTTCGTTCACGAAGCCTAGCCATGATATATACTCTTGGATGTAACAGGTCATAGAGAAGATCATCTTGAATGGAATTACATGACATGTACAGAACAACCAGGGCATCAGGCCCAGCCAGCATGTGTTTACGAAAGGCAGGTCCTGCTTGACCAACCTGATCTCCTTCTATAAGGTGACCCACTGCGTGGATGAGGGAACGGCTGTCTATGTTGTCTACCTAGAATTTAATAAAGCCTTTGACACTGTCTCCCACAGCATTCTCCTGGAAAAACTGTCTGCTAACGGCTTGGACAGGTGCACTCTTCCCTGGGTAAAAAACTGGCTGGATGGCTGGGCCCAGAGAGTGGTGGTAAATTGTATCGTGGGGTTCTTTATATGATAAAGAATGCTGTACGCTCTTCGCGAGGTAGAAATCAAAGAGATTTATTTCAAATTCGGTGCCTCCTTTTATCCCCTAAAACCATGTGACCTTCTAACCAATGGGGTTGTCTGTCCCTGCGCATGTCCTCTTGGGCTTCTCCGCCCTGGTACATCCCCTGTACCTTAGGACACGCCTCCTACATCACCCCCTTCTCAATTATTTAAGAAGGTCACGAAAACAGTGCAACAACAAAAATGCAAACAATCAGAACAGTACATTTTAAACTACCAAAGCTTGCAATGACCCAGCACATCGCTTGCTTTGGCCTCATATACACCTATTGTAAACCTTTTAAAACTTTCTTATATTCCTAAAGGTAGTGCAACTTGGAGAAATAACTTTATTAACCTAGGGGCCTTAGCCCAACCGTGCATACTTATAATCTTTATTAATCTGAGGGTTTTAAATAACTAGGGAGTTCAACTTTATTTAAGAAACAGGCAAAGCTTAGCAAAACTAAATTATCTTAAAGTGACCATGTGGTAGAGGTAGTGTTATTTTTGTGAGGTGTTTTGTGTTTAATACACTTGTCCAGTCAAACAACTCTCTTATTCATTCACACTCTCATTCACTGATGGTCGTCATTCCATTCATCACACACACATTCATGGATTTTTTATAGACTGCTTTTTGCCACACTGGTGGTCCTTAAATGTAAACCTGAAATGTAAACATAACTCTTTTATAACTTCTGCGTTACTGTGGTTCTTGCTGTTGTGGTTGTGTATCTAGGTAGGGTCTAACACACCTGGAAGGAATCCCTTTCAGCTCTTTTACAGTAGTCACACAAGCGTATTTCTTCCCCAAGTCACGAGATCTAACGGTCCCATCCATTGTCCTGAAATCAAATCTCTTACCATGACTGGTGGTTTGGGAGAGGCGAAAGCCTGACGCTTGTGCTGCTTTTCATACCTGCTTCTTTCAGCACTGTCACAATTTAAAAAATTGATAACATGCGTGGCTTTCCACAGACGCTCTTGCGGGCTACACAGATTCCTCCTTTTTTTGTTTATCTAACATACGTTTCAGTGTGTGATGTGCCCTTTCAACAATTGCCTGTCTGGTGGGTTAGTGTGGAATACCTGTGATGTGAGAATTTTCCTATTTGATAGGAAGGAAAGCTGTTTTATTGTCAGTTTTGATTTGTTCTGGGGTACTTAGGGTTGCTGAGCAACTAAGCCAGTGTGTTTTACACTCTTGGCCTTTTCTCCAGTGGGTGCTGTGGCGGTTATGTATTGGGAATGTGTATCTATTTACATGTACATATTTTAATGTGCCAAATTCGGAGATGTGTGTGATATCTGTTTGCCAGATCTCATTTGCCATTAACCCTCTGGGGTTAACGCCTTCCTGAGATGGCATGGGTGTGATTTTCTGACAGTCTGGGCATGACATGATGATGTCTCGAGCCTGATTGAGTGTTATTTGAAATTGTCCCTTCAGAGAACGTGCGTTCTGATGGAAAAATGAATGAGACAATTTCGCTTGCTCTAAGACTCTAGCTATGGTGTTAAACATTGCTGCTTTGTCAGCCTCTCTGTTCCCGTCAGCTGTTGGCCCTGGCATGTCAGTGTGTGACCTTGTGTGCATTATATAGTAATCAAACTTTCGGTGATTGACAAGAAACGAAACAGAACGCATTTTAAACAACAGGTGAGGATTAGCGACATCTCGAAGAAAAGGAACTATGAACTCTCGAGACAGGATGCTAACCCTGCAGCATAACATGAATCAGTTACAATATTAATAGGTTGTTCAGAAAATTTCCCCAAGGCAATACGAATGGCAGTCAGTTCCAGAACCTGCACAGAACCTTGGTTCATGGTCTGTACCTCTCATTCTCATTGTCTTGTGTCAGGGTTTTACCCAAGTCACTGCAGCTTTTTGGGTTTTTCCAGATGTATCCGTGAAGGCCCTGAGGCCTTTCACTGGTTCATGTTTGCATCTGGTTATGGCTTTTAAAGGTAAACTACCGATTTCTGCCCACAATCTGTGTTTAGGGAGATGAATTGAAATGTCACCGTCAAAGCCTGACAAGGCAACCTGGAATCCTGCGTCTTCAGCTAGCATCCAGTTGAAGTTGTCCTTTGTAGCTGGGATGTAGATGGTGGCAGGGTCTCTCCCGTCCAGTTCTTGTAATCGTCCTCTGCCTTTAATGACAAGCTTGGCAAACATTTCATTAGCAGTTTACACAGTTTTAGGTGGTGCGTAGGGCAGAAACAGCCACTCTAGTATTTGCAGTGGGTCTTTTTCAGTCTGATCATACTGAAACAAAACTGCAAATGGTTGGTACCTGCTGGGAACAAGGGCAAGGCAGATTTGCAGTTCAGGATTTCTCCTTCTGCCTTGTCTGCCTTCTATTGCCTTGGCATGAATGTCTAACGCCTGCTTGCGTCTGCTGTCAGAGACCTGTTAGACGTTAGATTGGAGTCCCCCTTTAGCAGCTCAAGTAGAGGGTGTAGCTCCTCTGTGGTTATGCCTAAAATAGGCCTTAACCATTTGATGGCTCCCAGAAGCTTTTGCAACTCGTGTAAAGTTAAAGTGTTTTTTACCTCGAGCTGCAGTGACTGTGGAGAAATTTCCTGCTGCGTGATTTCCCATCCAAGGTAAATCCAGGGTTGTGATTGCTGGATCTTTTCTGGAGCAACCTGTAACCCTGCATCTTGGACGGCTTTGATTAGAGCAGTAACAATAAATGGCAGTTCATTTCCTGTGGCTGTAGTTATTAGTATGTCATCTACATAATGGTGTATGATGGCTGTCTGATATCTCGTCAGGTTATTTTGCATCTCCTGAGGAAGGACAACCCAGCAATAGCTTTGCATGGGTTGTGCATTGTTGAAGGCCAGGATGGATAAAGCAAGCCTTGACGCATCCTCAGGGTGTAGGAAGATGGTAAAAAGGCAGCTTTTTAAGTCAATGATTAGTGGTGGCCACTTTGCTGGAAGCATAGCAGGTGAGGCAAGTGCAGGCTGCAATGCTTCCATAAGCTCTATGACTGCGTTTACTGCTCTTAAAATTTGCAGCATTCTCCCCCTCTCACCTTTCTTGGGGGTGCAGAATACAGGGGTATTTTCAGGGCTGGTTGCTGGCACATTGTGGCTTGCCTCAAGCTGCTTCCTCTCTTGCTCGCAAAATCGGGTGGCAGAGAGGAGGAGGATGGCAAGCAGCATGGTAGCAAGCAGTGTGATGCTCATGGCTGCCTGCCATGAGGGGCCTCCCTCCCCCTCGTGCCTATGGGTGGGGCGGCGTTGGGACCGGAAGAGACGGATCGGTTTGGGGTCCGTTTGGCAGGCAAGATGGCTGCGTCCACCCCGAAACATGTGGTGGCTGGTCATCCGCAGCGTGGGGTGGCAGAGAGGCTGGGTTACCCCCCTCATCACTGTAACAGAGCCCCGTGCGCTGATCCCATGGGCGGGGATCTCGCATTTCAGGCTCTGTTCCCTCCCGGCGACCTGTGTTTCTGTGGTTTTCGGCTACTGACCCATAACTTAATTCACGACAGCTCCCTCCCCTCCCCCCAGTATACCTAGTGCGTTTGTGTTCCTACGCCTAGGGGTTGTGCTGCGGCTAGCAGTGTGGGTGGGGGGTGGGGTGTGGGTTAATTGTTACCTTCGCTCGAGTGCCTTGTGGAGGGCAGACATTATCATTGTGTAAGCTGGCGATCGCCTGCCTCGGTCGTTTGGTTCAGAATGTGTCCCAGTGTTTCTCATGTATCTATATGTAACACTTCTGTTAGTGGCTGTGTAGCAGTAGAGTTAATGTTTCAATGTCTCGTGAGGTTTCCATGGAGACAAAACCTCCCATGTTTACCGTAGTCTCGGTGCTGTAGACCCACGTGGCTGGGAGTTCTTTGTTTGGCTGCTTTTAGTTTCTGTTTCTCTGCGGCTTTTTTTCTCTCAGCGTTCCCGTCGGTGTCCGGGGGCTCTAGGGCTTTCGTAGCTGCTCCAGCGGCTTGAGAACGGCTACAGACGGCGGCAGGGGGGTCCCTCCGCACGGCACGGGGGTCCGGCGGCGGCACGTTCCCTCACGGTGTGCGGTGCTTCTGGTGGGTTTTTCTGGAGGCTTCATGCGGTGGCTATAGGCATGCGTGGGTCGGCAGAAGGCAGCTGCGGGGCTCCCCTGGTCCGCTGGGCGGTGTGGGGGTTCCGGCGTTGCGGCGGGGGTCGCGGCGTGGCGGCGCGGTGTTAAGGCGGCGCTGGGCTCCGTTCACTGGTCCCAGCGGCACGCAGCGTGAGCTCCCGGCGGCGCGAGGGCGCGGGGAAGCGGCCGGCAGCACACGCGTGGCTCGGTCGTTTTCCCGCGTTTGCAAACCGCGGCTTTTGCCGGGTTGCTAGGCAACAGGCGCTAGGCGCCGGTCCCGCAGCCGGCGGCAGCCTCTAGCGGCGTGCGCGGGGGGGGCGGGCAGCGGGTCGGCACGCGGGGTCCTGGGGTCCCCGGGGCCTCCGGGGAGGCGGCACGGGGCGGCTTAGCTGCCTCTGCACAGGGTCTCCGTCGCTTTTTAGCTGCGGAGCTCCCGGCGGCGGCTCGCGAGATAAACACAATAGCTCCGAGCCCCCTTTGGTGGGGGCTGGGGGCTGCAGTGTTGATAACTCACTCAACTTCGCTGTTTCACTGTCCGCTCTTGCCTGCGTGGTCCCCGGGTCTGCTCTTCGCCACCCGCCTTTCTGTTTCTCCTTCTTCTTTTCTTCTTTTTTCTTGCTTCCTGTGCACTTTTCCCTAATATTTTTGAGCTCACTAGATTAACTTTTTGTTTCTCGGACACCACCGAGACAACGATTTTACAGACATCTAAGTTTTTTTCTGTGAAAAACTCCTGTATCCAGAGAATTTATACGATAAACGGAGTTTACCGATGTTTTGCCTGATTTAGGTATGCTAAATTAACCTAATACAGTTATAAGTCCCAAGTTCAGGTGTGCCATGTGTAGCGTGGGGGTCTTTATATGATAAAGAATGCTGTATGCTCTTCGCGAGGTGGAAATCAAAGAGATTTATTTCAAATTCGGCGCCTCCTTTTATCCCATAAAACCATGTGACCTTCTAACCAATGGGGTTGTCTGTCCCTGCGCATGTCCCCTTGGGCTTCTCCGCCCTGGTACGTCCCCTGTACCTTAGGACACACCTCCTACAGTAAATGGAATTAAATCCAGCTGGTGACCAGTCACAAGTGGTGTTCTACAGGGCTCAATATTGGGGCCGGTTCTGGTTAATATCTTTATCAGCAACTTGGATGAGGGGATCGAGTGCACCCTCAGCAAGTTTGTGGATGATACCAAGTTGGGTGGGAGTGTTGATCTGCTTGGCGTAGAAAGACTCTACAGAGGGATCTGGACAGGCTGGATCGATAGGCCGAGACCAATGGTATGAGGTTCAATAAGGTGAAGTGCCAGGTCCTGCACTTGGGTCCCAACAACCCCATGCAATGCTACAGGCTTGGGGAAGAGTGGCTGGAAAGCTGCTCGTCAGAAAAGGATCTGAGGTTATTGGTTGACAGCCGGCTGAACATGAGCCAGCAGTGTGCCCAGGTGGCCAAGAAAGCCAATGGCATCCTGGCTTGTATCACAAAATCACAGAATATGCTGAGTTGGAAGGGACCCACAAGGATCATCGAGACAACCCTTAGCCCTGCACAGGACCATCCCCAAGAGTCACACCATGTGCCTGGACTAGGGAAGGAGGTTGTAGCGAGATGAGTGTCAGTCTCTTCTCCCAGATAACAAGTGACAGAACAAGAAATGGCCTCAAGATGCACCAGGGGAGGTTTAGATTAGATAGTAGGAAAAATTTCTTCACTGAAATGGTGGTCAGGAATGGGAACAGGACGCTCAGGGAAGTGGTGGAATCCATAGAAGTGTTCAAGAGACGTGTGGATGTGGCACTTAAAGATATAGTTTCATGATGAACATGATGGTGCTAGGTTAACAGTTGAACTCGATCTTAGAGGTCTTTTTCAACCTTGACGATTCTATGATTCTATAGGCATCAGACAAGTGAAGTTTGATATTCAAATACAGTATTATATGTTTTGGGCTGTCTGTATATTTGTGCAAAAATTCTGAAGACAAGTATAAACTAAAAACCAGAGTGCAAACAATATTTATAGATTATTTTATCTAGAAATTTGAATTCTAAATGGATTTTAAGATGCTCTTTTTGCTAGAAATTATACTTCTAATGAATTAAAAAAGCTGTCATAGTTTTAATCTTAAAAATGTTTCACATTTATACCCACAAATTTTTCATTTATCAAATGGTTCATTTCCCCATGAAAATTTAGTAATTTTTTTGTACATTAAGAATACCTATTGCCTTAGCAGAGAAGTGGAAAGTAATAGGTATCAATAGCTGAAAATCTGAAGTTGAAATACTTCTCCCGAAATTTGGACGAAGCAGAGTTTGCTACCTGTGCTCTGGTGCCTTTGATTTCAGATAGTTATCTTTTATTTTTTTTCAGTCTTCTTCTGAAAGTATGGAGGAGAGGAACTAGTTCTAGTGGTTGATAATTGACTATGGAACTTACTGACATATTAATAGGAGCAAGTCTTAAGCTCTTTAAGACCAAGATATAAAGTGATATTTGATACAAGTTACCAAATCTGGTTATTTAAAAAGAAAAAATCTTTCAGAAGAATAACTTAATGGGCAAAAACCCAAAGCCTTTTATGTATGTACAGTTGTATTCATTGGCCTTCACGGAGACAAAGAAACTGCCTTATTTTGAATTTTTGTGGTCCTATTATTGCAGACCAGTACTTCACAGTCATGGTCAGTAGGCAGTGTTTGATCAAACCTCAGGTAAAATCAGTCGGAGGTTTTCTTTTGTTCATGCTCTTTGTTTTGTGTGTGTGTGCTTGGTATTGATGCCTAAAATGGAGGCATCAGTATTGGACTATAGATAAAATGTAAGATAAATTGTTTTATAACCTACATGTAGATGTTAGCAAAACTTGACACAAGCATTCTTGAAGGTTTGAGTTTGACTGTATTTGTTTAACTGAGCACTGACAATACCTTGATACAGGTGAGAGACTGCGGTTATCATTACCTCTCAGTTTATCTTCAGGAAGTGAAAGCATTAAAATGTCGTTATGCATTAAATATATTCAAAAGCACTCTTAGTTTCATTGCATTCATATTTATTATCTTCACTGACATGTTGATTCACTTGAATCATGGGGGGTTTTAAGGACTTAAAATATACTAATGTTGAGGTCTAGCACTGGAAATAAGAGAGCAGTGTATATATACTTGATAATTCATTTTTTTGAAATAATGTCCTGGTTACAGAGAAGGGGACAGAGTTTATTGCTGTGTGGGTGTGACCAAGTTGTTTATTCTATACCACCCATGTCATTGTTGGGGGCGTGGTTTTGGCAGGAAAAACCAGGGAACCGGAAGGGAGCCATCTTGGCTTGCTCACTCCAGCAGAGGGACTGTCAGGATTGAACCTGCGGACCCTGTCCTCTGTGCCTTGCCAGTCCTCCCTCTCATTCCACTGGGATGCTTTCGCAGGATGTGGTGCTGTGGAGAGGCAGCGGCACCTCTCCTACGTGTGGTGCTGAAGGGACAGCTCCGAGGCACGGCTGAGACCAGCAGGGCTGGGACGGCACAGAGACAGCATCCCTTCGGGAACGTTTCCCCCCCCATCCCACAGCACGGTGGAGAGTCAGAAGCGGCAGCGCAAGCAACTGCGCAGGACTGAACTTAGCAAAGTGGCTGCATGACCCCTACTCAGACGACCTAGCTTCCAGGGGTTTGTTTGTCCTTGGTTTTCATTGTTTTGGGGCTGGGGAGGTGGGACAATGTTAGCCACGGGAACTCCCCTGCCATATTGCCTTTGTTTCCTGAATACCACATGGATGGTGTACAGGAATGGTTGCCATATTGCCCTTGTCTGGGGAAACCACGCAGATGCGTCCTACAGTGAGTGTCTGCCATCTTGTTTTTGTTCCTGGTGGTGAACACCTTTTTGTGGGTAAAACACCTTCTCTTTTTTGTATACTTTTGCTATTAATACTGCTGTTGTTATTGTGCGTGTGTTATTACATTACTTTGTGCTTTTAGTAAATTGTTATTTCAACCTAAAATCTCTCCTTTTTTGTCCCTCCCTTACCGGAAGGGGCAGGGGAAGGGGAGTGTCTTACTTGGAGTTTAGTTCCCTGCTGGTGTTAAAACCAGCACAAAATTGTAGAATGATTTATTAGTCTATTTTGTGCTTCTCTTTCAAGCTTCTTTAAGAAGATACTGGTGTAGTTAAAAATCTACACATAAGGGAGGATGCTGGCGGCAGGGTTGCCGCAGGCCCTGTGCCTTGGGTCACAACAACCCCATGCAACTCTACAGGCTTGGGGAAGAGTGGTTGGAAAGCTGCTCAGTGGAAAAGCACCTCAGGCTGTTGGTTGTCAGCTGGCTGAACATGAGCCAGCAGTGTGCCCAGGTGGCTAAGAAGTCCAACATCATCCTGGATTGTAACAGAAATAGTGTGGCCAGCAGGACCAGGGAAGTGATTGTCCCCCTGTACTCAGCACTAATGAGGCTGCACCTCAAATACTGTGTTCAGTTTTGGGCCCCTCATTAGAAGAAAGACATTCAGGTGCTGGACCAAGTCCAGAGAAGGGCAACAAAGCTGGTGAAGGGGCTGGAGCACAAGTCTTATGAGGAGCAGCTGAGGTAGTTGGGGTTGTTTAGCCTGGAGAAAAGAAGGCTCATGGGAGACAGAGACCTTATTGCTCTCTATAATTACTTGAAAGGAGGTTGTAGCAAGGTGGGGGTCAGTCTGTTCTCCCAGATAACAAGTGACGGAACAAGAGGAAATGGCCTCAAGTTGCACCAGGGGAAGTTCACGTTGGATTTTAGGAAAACACTTCTTCACTGAAGGGCATTGGAATAGGATGCCCAGGGAGGTGGTGGAATCACCATCCCCGGAAGTGTTCACAAGGTGTATGGATGTGGCTCTTGGGGATATGGTTTCATGGTGAACACAGTGGTGCTGGTTTAACAGTTGGACTTGATCTTAAAGGTCTTTTTGAACCTTAATGATACTATGATTTTAACTGTGGCTCAAACATCTATAGATTTATTTGTTGGCTTAATACTTGGTGATGAAGTGCAGTAGTGAACCTTATAGCCTTTGATTTGTGTAATATGAAATATTTTGAAATAAATTATGTTGCACTGAACATTTTAACTTTTGACTTAAAAAATGCTTTCACAAAGTATGAAATATGTTCAAAGGAAAACATAAGTTTACTGATGAGGATAGTTAGGAAAATAGAATGACTTAAAAATATACTTGAAGAAATACTTGGAAAAAAAATCTCTGAGACTCAACTGAAGATGTTTTTGGGAAGGGAGTGGACATCAATGCTTCATACTCTTAATTTGTAGTCTTGTTCCCATACATCAAATGGACAAGTTCTGTATTACTAAATCCATGTTTTTATCATTGCCTCTAGAATAACTGTTGTCTTAGTGGAGTGTTTCCTAAACTGTGCGTTTTTGTGTTAAGTTTCACAATATTTTTGAGTGCATGGTGGTGGTGCAGTGAAAAACATGAAAAAAATCTGCATAATGTGCACTGGAGAGACACTAAAGCAGTGCTGATTTAAAATGTATAGATTACTTGCATGGCAATCAGCTCAATTTCACTCCTAAGTTTCTTTTGCTATATCCGTAGCTGAAGATGTGTCCTCACATAATCAGAAATCATAGATAAGCATGACTTTTGAAAAACCTGTAGAGTAGGGAATAAATGGTAATCTAAGTTTATGCAAAAGGGCTAGATTTGCAAATAAAGGTAATGAACTTTGTTGAAAATATTGCTTTCTTGTTTGAGGAACTGATATAATATGCTGAGTTATACTGTGATAGTCTTTATAGTCTCAAATTCTGTTTAGGAAGGTCTGGTGGGTTGACCTTGGCTGAATGCCAGGTGCCCACCCAACCACTCTATCCTCCCCTTCCCAGCCAGACCGGGGAGAGAGTAAGGTGGGAAAAGAAAACAACACAAATCGTGAGTTGCGATAAGGCAGTTTATATTGATGCAAAAAAAAGAAAGCAAAAGCAGTGTGCACGCGCACAAAGCAAAAGCTAGCAGTTAATCTCTACTTCCCATAAGCAGCGATGGTCGACCACTTCTCTGAGAAGCAGGGCTCCAGCACGTGTAACGGTTATCAGCGGGCAGCCATCAGAGACAATGAATGCCTCTGGTCCTGCGCCTTGCCTCAGCTTTTATATCTGGGTTGGCGTCATATGGTATGGAATATCCCCTTGGTCAGTGTGGGTCAGCTGGCCTATTTGTATCTCTTCCCAGGATCTTGCCCTCGACTGAAGAAGGAATGTTACAGTGCTGTGCTCAGCAGTAGCCAAAACATGGGTGTGTTATCAACACTCCTCTAGCTACCAATGAAGAGCACGGCACTGTGAGGGCTACTATGGGGAAATAAATTCCAGCTCAGCCAGACCCACCACACCTTCCCAGCCGGACAGGGGAGAGTAAGGTGGAAAAAACAACTCATGGGTTGGGATAAGGCTGTTTATTTAAAGCAAAAAGTAAAGCAGAAACTTGCATGTGCAAAAGCAAAGCAAAGCGAAAGATAGCAGGGTTTATTCTCTACTTCCCATGAGCAGCGATGGTCAGCCACTTCCAAGAAGCAGGGCTTCAGCACGCGTGACAGTTTCTCAGCAGGCAGCCATTGGAGACAATGAATGCCTGCCTTCCTGCTCCTTGCCTTGGCTTTTATATCTGAGCTGATGTCATATGGTATGGAAGATCGCTTTGGTCAGTTTGGGTCAGCTGGCCTACTTGGGTCCCCTCCCAGGATCTTGCCCTCAACTAAGGAAGGAATGTTACAGTGCTGATGCTGTGCTCAGCAGTAGCCAAAACACCGGTGTGTTATCAACACCCTTCTAAGCTACCAATGCAAAGCACAGCACTGTGAGGGCTACTGTGGGGAAATGAACTCCAGCTCAGCCAGACCCAATACAGAAGGACTGTATGCCAGTTCCTGTTTACATTCTAAACTATAAATCCTGCAGATTTATTATATATATTTCTTTATGTTAACTCATACCAAAATGTTTTGCTGACTTAAAATCACATTTTTATGGGCTTTCTGAAAAAAATAGTGCTCTAAACAGGTGATCTGATGGAAGGAAGACTGGTAATCTGAGTCAGTGAGGACCCTGAACTTTTGATATGAGATGGCTGATTACAGAACTGTGGCATGAATCTGATCACTTAAATCTGCCTATCTGCAAGGTGAATGGAGTACAAAACTGCTTTGGATGTTCAACTGTAAAACTAACAAGGCTTGTAGAAAACTCTCGTTATGTTTGAATGCCAAAAGTGTTTGTTGTTTTTTTTTTAAGTTCCCTTACAAAGGGCTGGGCTGGACAGCAAGCAAAATGGCAGGTGAAATTGTCAATAAATGTAATGCATGTGCAGAAAGGTGATGACAACCTCCAACAGCACACATGCACATTTGTGTGAACCTGACTACTCTTCTTGAGGAAAAAGGTATGAAAATTATATTGGGGAGTTTTCTGAAAATAACTCGCCTTTCAGTATTTTTAAAGGTTTTTGATTATTAAAAAGAACCAAACAACCAAAACAATGAGCAAAACACAAAAAACCCCTAAACCCCCACAAGATAGAAAGCAGTATATATCTGTGGTATACTTGCATCTTGAACACTGCAGATTTAGTTTCTCCCTCTCAAAAACATACTGTAGAATCAGAATAGTTACAGGATGGCAGTGAGGATGGTAAGGGTATTTCCCTGTAAACAACTTCAGTGCAAGGCCAGAGTAAATTATTTTTTTCTCCAAGTGTTAGTTATTACAGTTGGAAGCAAGGGCCAGGACAGCTTTGGATCTGACCTAAGATTAGGGTCTGGGGGAAATAGTGAGGAAAGATGCAAAATCAGTCTGCATTCAAAAAAGCATCTTGATGAAACTGAAAGGATTTTAAACATGCAGAAAATACTAAATCGTGTGTTCCTGTGAGGATAAGAGTAAAGGAGGGTGAAAACTGGAGATATATGGTTTTGATTTTTTCTTTCACAGTGTTGGAGATAGGGAAGGAGAGAAAAAGAAAGAAGGAAGAGACTTTGAAGTAATGTTATGCAGCCTGTGGAGGGCAAGGAAAAGGGCTTATGAAGGTCTGCATGAATAGAAAAACTAGATTGTGAGACTGTAAATTTTGCAAGTCCATGTTTACCTAAATCTGCAAATAAATTGAAATCTGGTACTCTTTCAGTAGTGCCTTGAAAAAGTTTTCATGATCTTTTGCTGACTTTTTACTGGGTCTTGTAGGGCTTTATTTGCAGTTATTACAGTAACCCTATTCTTGGATAAAAAACTCAACTATGTGCAGATACAGGGGATCACAAAGGATTCTATGAGGCCCTGAAAACAGCATATGGGCCCACATACCAAGTCCAAAGCCCACTACTCAGTGCAGATGGTCAAACGCTTCTGACAGATAAAACCTCCATTCTGAACAGATGGTCTGAACATTTTCAGACTCTTTTCAGTACCAACCGTGTAGTCCAAGACTCAGCAATTCAGTCCATCACACAACAACCGGTGAAATACGAATTGGATACTGCCCCCACTTTAGGAGAAACCCTCAAGGCCATACAGCAGGTGAAAATCGGCAAGGCAACTGGGGTTGATGGAATTCCACCCGAAGCCTGGAAACATGGGGGCCTTGCACTCCATGCTAAATTTCATGAGCTTGTGGTGCACTGTTGGGAACTAGGCGAACTACCATCAGACCTTCGTGATGCAGTCATCATCACTCTGTATAAGAAGAAAGGTACTAAATCAGACTGCTCAAATTACCGTGGTATTACTCTGCTCTCCATTGCTGGCAAAATCCTGGCAAGAATACTCTTGAATGGAGTAATACCCCCTATAGCAGAAGAAATTCTACCTGAAAGTAAGTGTGGTTTCAAAGCCAACAGGAGCACCACAGACATGATATTTGTTCTCAGACAACTGCAAGAGAAGTGTAGGGAACAGAACAAAGGTCTCTATGTAAACTTTGTTGACCTCACCAAGGCTTTCGATACTGTGAGCAGAAAAGGTCTTTGGCAGATTTTGGAACGTTTAGGTTGTCCCCCCAAGTTCCTTAAAATGATCATCTCACTTCATGAGGATCAGCACGACCAAGTCAGATATGGCAACACACTTTCTGAGCCCTTTCTAATAAAGAATGGTGTGAAACAAGGCTGCGTTCTCGCTCCTACCCTATTCACAGTCTTTTTCAGCATGATGCTCCAAAGGGCCACGGCAGACCTTGATGATCAGGACGGTATCTACATTCGATATCATACTGATGGAAACCTATTCAACCTAAGGCAACCGAAGGCCCACACCAAGACCTTAAACCATCTTGTCCGGGAGCTGCTTTACGCTGATGACGCCGCCCTTGTTGCCCACACAGAAGCAGCCCTGCAGCGTTTAACATCCTGCTTTTCAGATGCTGCTGAGCTCTTTGGGCTGGAAGTCAGTTTAAAGAAGACAGAAGTTCTCCATCAACCTGCACCTCAGGAAGTCCTCCATCATCCCCACATCACCATTGGCCAATCAGAACTCAAATCAGTCCAACAGTTTAATTACCTCGGCAGCCTCATCTCCTCGGATGGTAAGATTGACGGGGAGATAGACAACAGGTTAGCGAAGGCATATAGCGCCTTTGGAAAACTCCATAAAAGAGTTTGGGGAAATAAACACTTGAAGAAAAGTACCAAGATCAGTGTTTACAGAGCCATAGTGCTGTCTACTCTTTTATATGGATCTGAATCATGGGTCATCTACCGCCACCA
>NW_020927078.1:0-6074 GCF_003984885.1 Neopelma chrysocephalum
TGTGCTGGTTTAAAAGTTAACCAGCAAGGCAAAATGAACTCAATTCAAAAGAGAGATTTATAAGTCAGAATAACAATTTATTAAAATAATGCAATAAGTACAAGTATACAGACAGACAATTGGTTTTAACCCACAAAACCCAAATGTACAAACCCAGCACCCTGGGGTATGAACAAAAGTGGTGTACCTTGGCCCACCCCCCGAGTCCAAAGCAAAGGGAGAGGGAATAAACCTGCTGGTGGGAGAGCTGCTGCAGTCTGGTCAGAAGTGGTGATTGCAGTCCAGTTGAGGGTGGTGGTCTCAGCCTGGTTGGGAGCAGCGGTGGTCTGCTGTCTTCCTCTGGGTCCCACGAGAGAGCCAAGGCTCTGAAACTCCCAGTTATATACTCTCCAGTTCAGGCGGGAGTGCTCAGTCCCTCCCTCAGAGTAGGGAATTCCATAAAAGGGCATGTGGATGCTCAGTCCCTCTTATCAGAGCGGGGAATTCCATATAAGGATATCAGAGCGGGGAATTCCATAAAAGGGTACAGGAACATCTTCCCACCTTGCAGGCCTCTACTGACAGCAGTTTTTGGGAAATGGCATGGAGGCTATAGAATACACAGTTTTGGGTTACACCCATCCAGGGACGAATTGGTCCCAGCCGTTCTAACCAGGACATTATCCACCCCTTATTCTATGCCATCCATGTCATGCCCAAATTAACCCCCTTAAAAACTATGTCTCTTTCAAAACTATATACACATATGTACAATGAAACATTACGGACCATTCTCACTCAAAATTAGGTCCCCTTGTGGTACACAACCTGTCTCCCCATCTTTTTGCATTACCCACCAGGTGAAACCAGGTCCTTGAGCAAAAACAATCCCTCGGATGGGTTTGCCTTTGCTTGAGGTGGGACTAATCCAAACAGTCTTCCCTAACATACCTCTCATATGCACCACGGGGACTTTATCTCCATCTACACTATGCAAAGGTTCTGATTGGGCAGGGCCAGCTCGATTAATGGAGCCTCGCGTGTTGACCAACCAGGTGGCCTTTGCTAAATGCAGCTCCCAGTGTTTGAGAGTCTCCCCACACAGTGCCTTCAGGGTGGTTTTCAGCAGTCCGTTGCACCGTTCAACTTTTCCAGCAGCTGGTGCATGGTAGGGGATATGATATACCCACTCAATGCCGTGCTCTCTGGCCCAGGTGTCTACGAGGCCATTCTTGAAATGGGTCCCATTATCAGACTCAATTCTCTCCGGGGTGCCGTGTCGCCACAGGACTTGTTTTTCAAGGCCCAGGATGGTATTCCGGGCAGTGGCATGAGGTACGGGGTATGTCTCCAGCCATCCAGTACTTCCTTCTACCATGGTAAGTACGTAGCGCTTGCCCTGGCGGGTTTTGGGGAGCGTGATGTAGTCAACTTGCCAGGCTTCCCCATACCTGTACTTTGACCACCGTCCACCATACCATAGAGGCTTCACCCGCTTGGCCTGCTTGATGGCAGCACATGTCTCACAGTCATGGATGACCTGTGAGACAATGTCCTTGGTTAAGTCCACCCCTCGGTCCTGAGCCCATCTGTATGTTGCATCTCTCCCCTGGTGACCGGAGGCGTCATGGGCCCATCGAGCCAGAAATAATTCTCCTTTATGTTGCCAATCCAGATCCACCTGAGAGACTTTAATCCTGGCAGCTCGGTCCGCCTGCTCGTTGTTGCGATGCTCCTCATTAGCCCGTTTCTTGCGTACGTGAGCGTCTACGTGACCAACCTTCACACTCAGCTTCTCTACCCGGCCAGCGATGTCCTGCCACATCTCCGCCGCCCAGATGGGTTTCCCTTGGCGCTGCCAGTTGGCCTTTTTCCATCGCTCTAGCCATCCCCACAGAGCATTGGCCACCATCCATGAGTCAGTGTAGATATAGAGTCTTGGCCACTTCTCTCGTTCAGCTATATCCAAAGCCAACTGAACGGCTTTAAGCTCTGCGAACTGACTTGACCCACCTTGTCCTTCGGTTGCTTCTGCAACTCGCCGTGTGGGACTCCACACGGCTGCCTTCCATTTTCGGTTTGTCCCTACAATGCGGCAGGAGCCATCCGTGAAGAGCGCATATCGTCTTTCATCTGCTGGTAGCTTGTCATATGGTGGGGCCTCCTCAGCCCGTGTCACCTGCTCCTCTTCTTCTTCAGAGGATAGTCCAAAACTCTCACCTTCGGGCCAATTGGTGATAATTTCCAGAATCCCAGGGCGATTAGGATTCCCTATCCGGGTTCGTTGTGTGATCAGAGCGATCCACTTACTCCATGTGGCATCGGTGGCGTGATGTGTAGCAGGAACTCTCCCCTTGAACATCCAGCCCAGCACTGGTAGTCGGGGTGCCAGGAGGAGCTGCGCTTCGGTGCCGATCACTTCTGAGGCAGCTCGAAGTCCTTCATAAGCAGCCAGGATCTCTTTCTCAGTTACTGTATAGCTGGCTTCAGATCCTTTGTATCCCCGACTCCAGAATCCCAGCGGTCGTCCTCGGGTCTCCCCAGGCACTTTCTGCCAGAGGCTCCAAGAAGGGCCATTCTTCCCGGCTGCAGTGTAGAGCACGTTCTTCACGTCCTGTCCTGTCCTTACTGGCCCAAGGGCTACCGCATGGGCAATCTCCTCTTTGATTTGTTCAAAGGCCTGTTGTTGTTCAGGGCCCCACTGGAAATCATTTTTCTTCCGTGTCACAAGATAGAGAGGGCTTACAATTTGACTGTACTCGGGGATATGCATCCTCCAAAAGCCCACAGCGCCTAGGAAAGCCTGTGTTTCCTTCTTGCTGGTTGGTGGGGACATGGCTGCTATTTTGTTAATTACCTCCGTTGGAATTAGGCGACGTCCATCTTGCCACTTCACTCCTAAGAACTGAATTTCCTGAGCAGGTCCCTTGACCTTACTTCGTTTAATGGCAAAACCAGCTCTTAGGAGGATCTGGATTATCTTCTCTCCTTTCTCGAAGACTTCCCCCGCTGTGTTCCCCCATACAATGATGTCATCAATGTACTGTAGATGTTCTGGAGCCTCGCCCTTTTCCAGTGCAGTCTGGATCAGTCCATGGCAAATGCTGGGACTGTGTTTCCACCCCTGAGGCAGTCGATTCCAGGTGTACTGCACACCTCTCCAAGTGAAAGCAAATTGTGGCCTGCACTCCGCTGCCAAAGGAATGGAGAAGAAGGCGTTGGCAATGTCAATGGTGGCATACCACTTGGCTGCCTTGGACTCCAGCTCGTACTGGAGCTCCAGCATGTCCGGCACAGCAGCACTCAGGGGTGGTGTGACTTCATTGAGTCCACAGTAATCCACCGTCAGCCTCCACTCTCCGCTGGATTTACGCACTGGCCATATAGGGCTATTAAAGGGTGAGCGAGTCTTGCTGACCACCCCCTGGGTCTCCAGTTCACGGATCATCTTATGTATGGGAGTCACAGAGTCTCGGTCGGTGCGGTATTGCCGACGGTGCACTGTTGCTGTGGCTATCGGTACCAACTGTTCTTCAACCTTCAGCAGTCCCACAGCAGAGGGGTCCTCTGAGAGGCCAGGCAAGGTGTTCAACTGTCTAATTTCCTCTGCCTCCACAGTAGCTATGCCAAACGCCCAACGAAGTCCTTTTGGGTCTTTGAAATACCCACTCCTCAGGTAATCTATGCCAAGGATACACGGGGCCTCTGGACCAGTCACGATGGGGTGTCTGTGCCATTCCTTCCCAGTCAGGCTCACTTCAGCTTCCAGTACAGTCAGCTGTTGGGATCCCCCTGTCACCCCAGAAATAGAGATGGATTCTGCCCCTATGTATCTTGATGGCATCAAAGTACATTGTGCGCCGGTGTCAACTAAAGCCTTATATCTTTGTGGCTCTGATGTGCCAGGCCACCGAATCCACACTGTCCAATAGACTCGATTGTCCCTCTCCTCTACCTGGCTAGAGGCAGGGCACCCCTAGTCCTGGTCATGGTACTCGTTGCGCTCTTCTTGTAAGTATGACCTGGAAGTCCCTTCAAGAGGATCAGACATATCATCATTCCTGGGCCGTCTGGAGTCTTGCCTACGAGAGACTGGAGCAGCATTCATCCTCGAAGAGTTCCTTGTGGTACTTGTCCCTCTTTTCAATTCACGTACCCGGGCTGCTAAGGAAGAGGTGGGTTTCCCATCCCACTTCCTCATATCTTCTCCGTGCTCTTGGAGGTAAAACCATAGATTGCCACGTGGCGTGTACCCTCTCTCCTTAGCTGGGGGACGCTGGCTCCTGATAGCAGAGACCCTTGTTTGTCCTGGTGAGGTATGGAAGATCCCTTCCTTAATTTCTTCTCTTAGCCTCTGGTGTCCTTCTTCAATCTTCTCTTCCAGGCTTCGGACATGTTCAGCCAGTTTGGTTTCCACCGATGAGACGTGGGCTCGTAATGGGGCGGTGACAGTGTCTTCATAAATCCTGAGTTTGCTGACCAATGCACCAACCTTGTCCTCTCCCTCCCTCCATTGCAGCGTTGCTAGGTAGCGGGAATACATTTCTGGCCCGAGTCGTGCAAACTTCAACCACATCTGGGATGTGCACTGTACACCATCTGGACTTTTAGGAAATCTTTCGTCCTCTGAGAAGATTATCTCCAGTACAGCCAATTCTCTCAAGCACCGGATACCTTGTTCCATCGTGTTCCACTGTCCTTGCTGTACGTGGAGGTCCTCCTTGCAAAGGTATCTCTCCCTTACACTGGACAACAGTCGCCGCCAGAGGCTGAGAGTTTCCTGCCTCCTTCCAATCCCCTGATCAATGACGACATCTCGAGACAGGGATCCCAGTTGTCTTGCTTCACTTCCATCTAGAATTGTGTCGTTAGCGGCGGCATCCCAGATTCGGAGCAGCCAGGTCAGGATGGACTCGTTCGCCTGCCGTGTGAACTCTCTCCGGAGCTCACGTAGCTCACCCAGGGATAGGGACCGAGTGATTATTTCTGGCTCTGTCTCCTCCGGTGGATGTGAAGGTCCTGCCTCTTCGTCATCATTTGCTATGCGAACTGATTTGGTCTTCGATTTCCTTTTCTGGACAGGGGCGACTGCTATTGGTTTCTGTTGTCCTTCTGGCTCCTCGATGGTTTGTGTGGGCATGGTGCCAGTTGATTTATTTCTTACTCCCTCCGACTCAGCTGTAGTTTGTGTGGACGTGGTGCCAGTTGATTTGCTCCTTCTCTCCTCCCCCTGGCAGTGCTGTACCATGTCAAGCAGTGCCCGGTAAGCAGTGGCCAGGGCCCAGCAGGTTGCTGTGAGCTGACCATCTCTGGAGCTGCCAGAGCATTTTTCCTTTACCAGTTTTATCATGCTGACAGGATCCTGCAGTTGTTCAGGGGTGAATTTCCAGATCATGGGAGGAGAAAACTTCTCCAAATACTGGCCGATGTCCTCCCACTTCCCGTGCCACTCAGCGTTATCCATTCCCAGGACAGGCATCCAAACAGCCTCCCTAGAAGGCCCTGTTCTGACCCTAAGCATGGTGTAAACAGTACAGAGCAGACAGAGCAGCAGACAGAGCAACACTAACAATAACATTATGCCGTCCTTAGCATCAAAAGGAAAATCAATATTTTCAAAAACTGTTGTACCAGGTCTGAAGGGAAAGAAGGAGGTGAGAGGCTGGAAACCACCATTCCCCACTGTTCCCCCAAAGGGCTGGGTGCAATTTTTAATGAGGCCCCAGAGGTAGCAACCTAAACCAGGACAGGTAAACAGGACTGAATACACATTTACAATGAAACTCATTGCTTCTGAGGTTATGATGACATAAACATAGTATACTAGTAAAGCAATTTGGATCCCTCTCCCTGGTCTTAAAGAGAGCATTAAAATAGGCAAATAGTTCCCCATTTGTGGAAATATGAACATGCTCAGATAAAACACCCACGTGAATGCACCAAACAACATGTTGATCGGGGAGTTTCTGTATCCAAACACACAGATGCTTAAAATGAAATTGTGATTCTGACTTCTCTCTCTCTGCCCCAACGTTTGGGCGCCAAAAATGTGCTGGTTTAAAAGTTAACCAGCAAGGCAAAATGAACTCAATTCA
>NW_020927079.1:0-349 GCF_003984885.1 Neopelma chrysocephalum
TTTGATGCAGTTGATTAGATATCTCATAGCCATTCTGAGATTGGAGATTATGTAAAGTGAGATATCTGTAAGGGTATACATGCCTGAGATGAGGAATAGAACAGAAAATACTGGATCTCAGACATGTATACCCTTACAGATATCTCACTTTACATAATCTCCAATCTCAGAATGGCTATGAGATATCTAATCAACTGCATCAAATGGGCATCACCTTTACGACATGGATTGCAAAACAACCCTGTGACCTCTGCCTGTGTTTTGCATGCAGGCTGAACAAGCAGGCAAAGACAGTGAAGTCGTTTGATGCAGTTGATTAGATATCTCATAGCCATTCTGAGATTGGAGA
>NW_020927080.1:0-457 GCF_003984885.1 Neopelma chrysocephalum
CAGCAGCATAAGGGCCTGACAGATAAATAGCAAGCACCACCATACATGTGCTGCTTTTTGTAGGTGCATTGCTTTTAGCTTTCTTACAGAGGAGATGACTGTTCCATTTGGCAGCAGCAAATGTATGGTGGTGCTTGCTATTTATCTGTCAGGCCCTTATGCTGCTGCCACAGTAAAAAATTACTCTTGAATTTATACTTCATTTGAGAATAATTTTTTTTACAAGGTATCAAGGCACTAAAGAATATATTTCAAAAAGCCTCTTTATGCATGTATTAGAAATTAAGTATTCTAAACTAATATTACAATGTTTTATGGCTTTTTGAATTATATTCTTTAGTGCCTTGATACCTTGTAAAAAAAATTATTCTCAAATGAAGTATAAATTCAAGAGTAATTTTTTACTGTGGCAGCAGCATAAGGGCCTGACAGATAAATAGCAAGCACCACCATACAT
>NW_020927081.1:0-612 GCF_003984885.1 Neopelma chrysocephalum
CATTCTTCTGATAACACAGTTGTAGGAAAGTAAGAGCGGCTGTAATTAGATCCACATTCCTGGGGATTGCCGGAGTCCCTCAAGGTCTGTGGGTATAAAGCTCAGTCACTTCCCTGCTCCGTGGGGTCTGCAGGAGGCAGGTGGCTTCCTTTCCCTCAAGGCAGAGGGACCAGAGAAATCCCAAACAGATACAGAAATTGGGGTCACAGGAGAAATATGATGCAACTTATCCTCCTATATCCCTCTCCAAATCCAGGGCATTGACACCCAGGAATTCTGCTGTAGCCCCTGCAGCTGGGCTCAGGAGTGGAGCAGCACAAATCACTGCACATCCCACACATGGGAGTTACTCAGACCTGGATTTGGAGAGGGATATAGGAGGATAAGTTGCATCATATTTCTCCTGTGACCCCAATTTCTGTATCTGTTTGGGATTTCTCTGGTCCCTCTGCCTTGAGGGAAAGGAAGCCACCTGCCTCCTGCAGACCCCACGGAGCAGGGAAGTGACTGAGCTTTATACCCACAGACCTTGAGGGACTCCGGCAATCCCCAGGAATGTGGATCTAATTACAGCCGCTCTTACTTTCCTACAACTGTGTTATCAGAAGAATG
>NW_020927082.1:0-169 GCF_003984885.1 Neopelma chrysocephalum
TTTAAGACTGAAAAGGTTATGTTTTGTTTTTCTGCATACAAAGCACACAACAGTCTCCTACAACAGGCTAATTTGAAAGCTTAGCTAAATATGACCAGATTGTAGCTTTCTTAATGATGAACTGTGCTTTGTATGCAGAAAAACAAAACATAACCTTTTCAGTCTTAAA
>NW_020927082.1:269-438 GCF_003984885.1 Neopelma chrysocephalum
TTTAAGACTGAAAAGGTTATGTTTTGTTTTTCTGCATACAAAGCACACAACAGTCTCCTACAACAGGCTAATTTGAAAGCTTAGCTAAATATGACCAGATTGTAGCTTTCTTAATGATGAACTGTGCTTTGTATGCAGAAAAACAAAACATAACCTTTTCAGTCTTAAA
>NW_020927083.1:0-912 GCF_003984885.1 Neopelma chrysocephalum
AGCGAGAAAAAAAAAAAACACACACACACACACACACAAAAAAAAAAGCCCCTTTCACAAGTCCCTTAAAAACACACCTCATTGTTCCCGCCCGGGGTTTGCATTGAAATGCCACTCGCACCCCACGTCTCTCCCCGGAGCAGAGCCGGCCCCGGGGCCCGGCCTGGCCGCGTGTGCACACGCGTGTGCAAGCCCGGGGGGGGGCCGTGGGAGCACACGTGGGCCCCTCCTGGCTTTGCACGGGGGGTTTATCCCCTGAAGTCTGCCCTGGAAGGGGTGTCGGGGAGGATCGTGGAGCTGAGGTGGTTTTTTGTGCCCCAGGCGGTGCCCTCGGCCTGGACACCCACCCTCGTTTCGCTCTGGGATCTCCACGCTTCGTTTTTGATGTAAGAATTGAGGGAAAACAGGAAGGAGGTAAAAAGTACCAGCGGCTGTCGCTGTTTTGCGAAGCCAGAGCGGAAGGGACACGGGGCTGGTGGATGTGTCCCCCTCCACCACCCAGCCCTGGAGACCCCAAACACACCATCATTCCTCTCATGCCCAGGTTTCACAACCAGCTTTTAGTGCTCCTGGAGCAAACATTCCACATTAAATCCCCTCCTGCCACACGGAGGGACGAGATTTCCCCAGGGACAGGACGATCCGGGTGCGTCACACCTTGATTCCCCCTAACATCGAGCCCGTGGCTTGCCCAGAAATCCCCTCCACGCTCCGCACAAACCCAAGATTCCCAACAAACAATAAACAGCCGCGCAAGGATCAGCCCTCGCCTGGTTTCCCAGGGAATTAGGGCAGAGAAAGTCTGGGCTGGGAGCTCCGGGGACGGCGGAGCCGGGGGGTCGCTCCTCGGAGCCGGCGGCGGCGGCTGCACAGCCCCCATTCCCAGCACCTTTCACATTCCCAGCACCTTCC
>NW_020927084.1:0-870 GCF_003984885.1 Neopelma chrysocephalum
AAAAAAAAAAAGCCCCTTTCACAAGTCCCTTAAAAACACACCTCATTGTTCCCGCCCGGGGTTTGCATTGAAATGCCACTCGCACCCCACGTCTCTCCCCGGAGCAGAGCCGGCCCCGGGGCCCGGCCTGGCTGCGTGTGCACACGCGTGTGCAAGCCCGGGGGAGGCCGTGGGAGCACACGTGGGCCCCTCCTGGCTTTGCACGGGGGGTTTATCCCCTAAAGTCCACCCTGGAAGGGGTGTCGGGGAGGATCGTGGAGCTGAGGTGGTTTTTCGTGCCCCGGGCGGTGCCCTCGGCCTGGACACCCACCCTTGTTTCGCTCTGGGATCTCCACGCTTCGGTTTTGATGTAAGAATTGAGGGAAAACAGGAAGGGGGTAAAAAGTACCAGCGGCTGTCGCTGTTTTGCGAAGCCAGAGCGGAGGGGACACGGGGCTGGTGGCCCCTCCACCACCCAGCCACGGAGACCCCAAACACACCATCATTCCTCTCATGCCCAGGTTTCACAACCAGCTTTTAGTGCTCCTGGAGCAAACATTCCACATTAAATCCCCGCCTGCCACACGGAGGGACGAGATTTCCCCAGGGACAGGACAATCCGGGTGCGTCACACCTTGATTCCCCCTAACATCGAGCCCGTGGCTTGCCCAGAAATCCCCTCCACGCTCCGCACAAACCCAAGATTCCCAACAAACAATAAACAGCCGCGCAAGGATCAGCCCTCGCCTGGTTTCCCAGGGAATTAGGGCAGAGAAAGTCTGGGCTGGAAGCTCCGGGGACGGCGGAGCTGGGGGGTCGCTCCTCGGAGCCGGCAGTGATGGCGGCACAGCCCCCATTCCCAGCACCTTTCACATTCCCAGCACCTTCCCC
>NW_020927085.1:0-351 GCF_003984885.1 Neopelma chrysocephalum
GCACAGCCCCCATTCCCAGCACCTTTCACATTCCCAGCACCTTCCCCATTCCCAGCACCTTCCCCATTCCCAGCGCCTTCCCCATTCCTAGCACCTTCCACATTCCCAGCACCTTCCCCGTTCCCAGCACCTTCCACATTCCCAGCATCTTCCCCATTCCCAGCACCTTCCACATTCCCAGCGTCTTCCCCATTCCCAGCACCTTCCCTTGTTTGCCAAGGCCCGACCCCGGAGCAGCACCGGGATCGTGCTTTTCATTAAAAATAAATAAATACATTCCTGGTGGCGGCGGCGGCGGAGGAGGAGGAAAGGCTTGAAAACACCACCCCCAAAAGGCCCCCCCAGCCAGGA
>NW_020927086.1:0-3244 GCF_003984885.1 Neopelma chrysocephalum
TGTGAGCAGTTGGCACCATCATCCCTCTGTACCTCAATCCAGGGCGGGTAGGGAGGACCTGAGCCAGAGCTGCCAACTGCAGCTGGGTGGAGCACAGGCTCCCCAGCTTTTTGTAATCCATATTACCCAAGCTAAGCCATCATAAGCAGCCTGTGGGGTGTTCTCAGACCACAGAAGCAATAAAATTCCTGCCTCTTTACTGCTATAAACCTGGAATTCAGCTGCACTGTCAACAGGCATTTGTAACAGTTAGCAGTTTCACGGATGGAATGGATGCCTAAAGGACTGAAGATTTCAATCTTCACTTGGCTTTCTCTCTTCATATTAAATACCTGCCAGTGCACTAATGTGAGAAATTTGCATCCACATCCACGGAGACATTTCAAATGCAGAACAAGCAGATATTGTGAAATAAAGGTCCGTAGTGCAGACAGGAACTGTAATAACTGAGGGAAAATGTCTTCAGTCCTTTTGCAGCCCTGTCACACTGTCTTCAAGAAATATGGGCAAGTATGTGGCTCATGTCCCTAAAGGCTTACTCAGCTATAATGACAAAGGAAGTTGGGTCCTGCTGAGGAAAACTGGAGGGGAGAAGAGGTGTTCTGGCTGTAGCTCCAGGTCAGGAGTTTGGAAGGCAGTGTAGTCCCATGGGAGTAGAAAAATGCATTTTATATCATCCTAAAATCTACATGCCTGGTTGGGAGGAGGGTCTCTGGAGTCACACAGTTTGAAGGATTACCACTACAGTATCAAAGGAGAGATGGATGCAGCTCTATAAAGACTATCTCTACCAATTCCCCAAGGCTGGGGACAACCAGGGTGGATTTGGGACACTAGAGTTACCACATGGATCTGGAGCAGAGGAATTACTTAGGAACAAGGAATTTGGGGTTAGTTTCATGTCATGAACAATTTAAAATCAATAACATTACAAAATGGCCTCAATATCATTCCTTTTCTGAAAAAGCTTTAATCTTATCACCCATGGCAGAGCCAGGAGGGGAGGGAGTAGAAGACCATGCTCTTTTTCAATCTGTGCCAAACAGGACACAGACACTTGGCCAGAGTTGCTGTTCCCAGTTCTGCTGCCCATGCCTAAATAATTTATTGCTCTGGACATTTCTTGCTTTGCTGATCATTTACAGGAATTTCTAGCCTAATAGCCTCTCTCCAGAATGTCCAGTAACATTTGCACTATTTCTTACAACAACTGCTTGGTCTTTAATTATCCAATGTCCCCAGTTGCTAGAAATCTAGAAAACCATTAAATGGCCTTCAATGAACTTTTCCTCAATTAATTTCTTGTTGTTTTTTACTCCCTTGATCCTGCAGTGTCCTGCAGCCACGAGTCCCACAATTTCTTTATGCATTTCCTTTTTTATATTTCTGCTCAATAATGTCATGTGATGTCTCCCTCCCTCTGTCACATTCATGAAAAATTGAGAATAAGTTTCCTGACATTTGTAATGGTGAAAAAGGTTATTTGTTTCTCAAAGGGGGGAAGCAGATTATACCTATAATAAGATCAGCGACTCAGGGATACTGAATACACACAAATTATCTGAATAAATATATGCTTAATGTATGTTGTTTGATTCTTAAAGAAATAGATATTGAGTCTCTGAGTATGATATCCACCTAGGGATTCCCAGGAAATGAATAGTGGTATTTAGTGGAGCTCAAAAGCCAGAGATGTCAAAATCTCTTTTTGATTTACGGCTGAAATGTATTGACAGACTAAATAATGCCATTTCCTACATGACAGAAAGCCTATTTTTTGCTTTGATTTCTATTTGGGCAGCAAGGTGATCAGATCGGCATCTGCTGTCTTGATAAGGATGTCTAAAATTTCCCAGATTTGAGGGTGCTTTTTAGAGACACTGGTCACATTAATTCAGCTGAGTGTCTCAGAGTACTTTGGTCTCTGTAAATTAGCTACTATTTATTCAATAACTTTTCATATAGCTATACATTAAGAATATTTACTATTTTCCATCCACAGCCTCCTGGCTCTGGTTGTTAACAACCTCTAAGGTAAACCTTGGCCTTCTTTGTCCTTTTTGGAGGAAAATCTCAGCAAACCCAGGTTCACAAATTGCAATATTTGTGAATTGCACTAGTATAATTGAAACTAGATGACTTCTGAGGGGAACAGTCAAGCTACAGACAATGCCACATTCTGTTCTCCTTCAGCCACGATAAAAGCAGAGATGCAGCTCACCCTCCCTCACAGAGGACATAGGGCTGAAATTGAGCTCTGGTGATGCACATCCCTTCACTCCCTACTTCAGCTGTTCAACTCAAGCTTTCAAAATGTACTCCCAGCCTTGTAGTCTCTCTGCTAAATTCCCACAGAAGACTTGCTGGGCTGTTTTCAGCCTAAGCAAAGACAGATCAGGAAAGCAAAGACTCAGAACTCCAGTCTGAAAAAGAAACCCCATCATGTTCCCACTCTCTAAAGAGGGAGCCAGGGCAGATACATCATGCAAACTTCACAAAAGCCATTTTTGAAGGCTGGCAAGGCTGTTTGATCTGTTTGCTTAATCTGTCTGTGCCAGGCAGCCCTCTGCATCTCAAGCAGAGGCTTCCCTGCATCCTCCCACTCCCATAATTGCATTTTGACTAAGATGAAAGCTGGTACTATCATCCTTCTGAGTGACTGCTGTGCACTGTCAAGGCAGATGTTTCTAGGGAATACGCATTTTTCAAACATTTCCATTCGCACTTATCTCGCTTGTTTCCTCCACTGTGCCAAGTTATCTTGATTCAAAACCCACTAAAACCAACTGAAAGGTCCCCATGATTGGGTCCAGACCAGGCCAGTGGCTTTAACTTCAGGTACCAGGTGGAGGCAAAGCTTTGAGAACGGGGCACCTAAACCCTGAGCTCATTTACTCTGTCAGCATTTGCCATACCTTAGAGATGTTGAAAGCATTGGCAGTTTAGTCCATAAATAAGCAGAGGTTAAATAAAAGCAATAGCCACACAGAACCATAAAAAATGCTGGAAAACAGTGGCAGGTGTCAAAAAAAACAAAAAAAAAGACATCAAAGCAGCTTGGGGCTGCAGTCCATGAATACCTCACTGAGATGGGCAGACACTGCCTAGCACAGGTAAGGATCACAGCTGAGCCAGAGATGCAGATCTAATTGCCACTATAACAAAACCTCCAGCAACACCTCATTGCATCTATTTCAAATGAGCATCAAGTGACCATTAAGACATTATCTGACAAGTGATGTGT
>NW_020927087.1:0-3324 GCF_003984885.1 Neopelma chrysocephalum
GCAAGAGGGTCACTTCTGGGGTTTCACAGCTTGATTGCTGACTGTGTTCCTTTGTCAGTGCTCAGGACAATCAGTGGGCAGGTAAAATTTCCTCCCTTTTCCCTGTGTGAGCAGTTGGCACCATCATCCCTCTGTACCTCAATCCAGGGCGGACAGGGAGGACCTGAGCCAGAGCTGCCAACTGCAGCTGGGTGGAGCACAGGCTCCCCAGCTTTTTGTAATCCATATTACCCAAGCTAAGCCATCATAAGCAGCCTGTGGGGTGTTCTCAGACCACAGAAGCAATAAAATTCTTGCCTCTTTACTGCTATAAACCTGGAATTCAGCTGCACTGTCAACAGGCATTTGTAACAGTTAGCAGTTTCACGGATGGAATGGATGCCTAAAGGACTGAAGATTTCAATCTTCACTTGGCTTTCTCTCTTCATATTAAATACCTGCCAGTGCACTAATGTGAGAAATTTGCATCCACATCCACGGAGACATTTCAAATGCAGAACAAGCAGATATTGTGAAATAAAGGTCCATAGTGCAGACAGGAACTGTAATAACTGAGGGAAAATGTCTTCAGTCCTTTTGCAGCCCTGTCACACTGTCTTCAAGAAATATGGGCAAGTATGTGGCTCATGTCCCTAAAGGCTTACTCAGCTATAATGACAAAGGAAGTTGGGTCCTGCTGAGGAAAACTGGAGGGGAGAAGAGGTGTTCTGGCTGTAGCTCCAGGTCAGGAGTTTGGAAGGCAGTGTAGTCCCGTGGGAGTAGAAAAATGCATTTTATATCACCCTAAAATCTACATGCCTGGCTGGGAGGAGGGTCTCTGAAGTCACACAGTTTGAAGGATTACCACTCCAGGATCAAAGGAGAGATGGATGCAGCTCTATAAAGACTATCTCTACCAATTCCCCAAGGCTGGGGACAACCAGGGTGGATTTGGGACACTAGAGTTACCACATGGATCTGGAGCAGAGGAATTACTTAGGAACAAGGAATTTGGGGTTAGTTTCATGCCATGAACAACTTAAAATCAATAGCATTACAAAATGGCCTCAACATCATCCCTTTTCTGAAAAAGCTTTACTCTTATCACCCATGGTAGAGCCAGGAGGGGAAGGAGTAGAAGACCATGCTCTTTTTCAAGAGCTGCTGTTCCCAGTTCTGCTGCCCATGCTTAAATAATTTATTGCTCTGGACATTTCTTGCTTTGCTGATCATTTATAGGAATTTCTAGCCTAACAGCCTCTCTCCAAAATGTCCAGTAACATTTGCACTATTTCTTACAACAACTGCTTGGTCTTGAATTATCCAATGTCCCCAGTTGCTAGAAATCTAGAAAACCATTAAATGGCCTTCAATGAACTTTTCCTCAATTAATTTCTTGTTGTTTTTTATTCCCTTAATCCTGCAGTGTCCTGCAGCCATGAGTTCCACAATTTCTTTATGCGTTTCCTTTTTTATATTTCTGCTCAATAATGTCATGTGATGTCTCCCTCCCTCTGTCACATTCATGAAAAATTGAGAATAAGTTTCCTGACATTTGTAATGGTGAAAAAGGTTATTTGTTTCTCAAAGGGGGGAAGCAGATTATACCTATAATAAGATCAGTGACTCAGGGATACTGAATACACACAAATTATCTGAATAAATATATGCTTAATGTATGTTGTTTGATTCTTAAAGAAATAGATATTGAGTCTCTGAGTATGATATCCACCTAGGGATTCCCAGGAAATGAATAGTGGCATTTAGTGGAGCTCAAAAGCCAGAGATGTCAAAATCCCTTTTTGATTTATGGCTGAAATGTATTGACAGACTAAATAATGCCATTTCCTACATGACAGGAAGCCTATTTTTTGCTTTGATTTCTATTTGGGCAGCAAAGTGATCAGATAGGCATCTGCTGTCTCAATAAGGATGTCTAAAATTTCCCAGATTTGAGGGTGCTTTTTAGAGACACTGGTCACATTAATTCAGCTGAGCGTCTCAGAGTACTTTGGTCTCTGTAAATTAGCTACTATTTATTCAATAACTTTTCATATAGCTATACATTAAGAATATTTAATATTTTCCATCCATGGCCTCCTGGCTCTGGTTGTTAACAACCTCTAAGGTAAACCTTGGCCTTCTTTGTCCTTTTTGGAGGAAAATCTCAGTAAACCCAGGTTCACAAATTGCAATATTTGTGAATTGCACTAGTATAATTGAAACTAGATGACTTTTGAGGGGAACAGTCAAGCTACAGACAATGCCACATTCTGTTCTCCTTCAGCCACGGTAAAAGCAGAGATGCAGCTCACCCTCCCTCACAGAGGACATAGGGCTGAAATTGAGCTCTGGTGATGCACATCCCTTCACTCCCTACTTCAGCTGTTCAACTCAAGCTTTCAAAATGTACTCCCAGCCTTGTAGTCTCTCTGCTAAATTCCCACAGAAGACTTGCTGGGCTGTTTTCAGCCTAAGCAAAGACAGATCAGGAAAGCAAAGACTCAAAACTCCAGTCTGAAAAAGAAACCCCATCATGTTCCCACTCTCTAAAGAGGGAGCCAGGGCAGATACATCTTGCAAACTTCACAAAAGCCATTTTTGAAGGCTGGCAAGGCTGTTTGATCTGTTTGCTTAATCTGTCTGTGCCAGGCAGCCCTCTGCATCTCAAGTAGAGGCTTCCCTGCATCCTCCCACTCCCATAATTGCATTTTGACTAAGATGAAAGCTGGTACTATCATCCTTCTGAGTGACTGCTGTGCACTGTCAAGGCAGATGTTTCTAGGGAATACGCATTTTTCAAACATTTCCATTCACACTTATCTCGCTTGTTTCCTCCACTATGCCAAGTTATCCTGATTCAAAACCCACTAAAACCAACTGAAAGGTCCCCATGATTGGGTCCAGACCAGGCCAGTGGCTTTAACTTCAGGTATCATGTGGAGGCAAAGCTTTGAGAATGGGGCACCTAAACCCTGAGCTCATTTACTCTGTCAGCATTTGCCATACCTTAGAGATGCTGAAAGCATTGGCAGTTTAGTCCATAAATAAGCAGAGGTTAAATAAAAGCAATAGCCACACAGAACCATAAAAAATGCTGGAAAACAGTGGCAGGTGTCAAAAAAAAAACAAACAACAAAAACAGACATCAAAGCAGCTTGGGGCTGCAGCCCATGAATACCTCACTGAGATGGGCAGACACTGCCTAGCACAGGTAAAGATCACAGCTGAGCCAGAGATGCAGATCTAATTGCCACTATAACAAAACCTCCAGCAACACCTCATTGCATCTATTTCGAATGAGCATCAAGTGACCATTAAGACATTATCTGACAAGTGATGTGT
>NW_020927088.1:0-367 GCF_003984885.1 Neopelma chrysocephalum
ACACCCCACACAGCCCTCACAGAGACCCCTCAGCCCCTCACACAACCCTCACAGAGATCCCCCAGCCCCAGACATCCCACACAGCCCTCACAGAGACCCCTGAGCCCCTGACATCCCACACAGCCCCCTCAGCCCCAGACACCCCACACAGAGACCCCTCAGCCCCAGACATCCCACACAGAGACCCCTCAGCCCCTGACATCCCACACAGAGACCCCTCAGCCCCAGACATCCCACACAGAGACCCCTCAGCCCCTCACACCCCACGCAGCCCTCACAGAGGCCCCTCACACCCCACACAGCCCTCAAAGAGACCCCTGAGCCCCAGACACCCCACACAGCCCTCACAGAGACCCCTCAGCCCCTC
>NW_020927089.1:0-597 GCF_003984885.1 Neopelma chrysocephalum
TGAATCCGAAAAATCGGTCTGAGAAACTGCTCAGAGACTTTTTATCTTTAAGCAGCAAAGGTATTTATTAGCAGCGCTGGGAGCAAGCCAGCTATTGCTGGAAAAACTTGCTCGAAGGCTTCACACAAAATCAGCAGTTTTATACAATTTTTCAGGTGTGATCAAATGCATATTCAAGTGATTACAGCATCTATTCATACATATTGATAACAGGCGGAGTATAGGTGGAGCTCAGGCGGAGCTTGGGGCGGCGCTTCTCTCGGCCCCCAATTTTAGGGGTACAACTGATCTTCATCCCATGGGGAGGGGGTGTATTCTCATCTTCCTCAGTCCGACCTTTCTTCCTTTCCATTGTTCTTGACCCGCTCGCTCAAGCTTGGAGAAAGCCCTGGTTCCTGGCCTATTTCTCCTATTCAAATGTCTACTTTAGCTTACTGAATCTTAATTTATTACCTCTAGGCCCATTACATGTACCTTAGCACTCTGTTAAGCTTCGGTCCAGTTAGCAGTACAGAACAAATCGTTTTGAATGTAAGTAACTTGTTAGTAGGCCCAAGTTTCTTAGTTAACTCTTTTGGGCTTACCCTCCTGTTTCAG
>NW_020927090.1:0-6958 GCF_003984885.1 Neopelma chrysocephalum
TCCCCCCTTTTACTTATAACTTACGAATTCCTTCATCAAGTTCCAATGGGTTTTGGTAGGTATGCATCACTGCCCACACTATTTGTATCCTTTTAAGTGCAGTACTTACTTTGTACCATAGCCAAGCATTGAAGATCATCATCAGTATTATGCTGGCTACAACAACTATTACTGGATGTATTAAGTAGTGAAACACCTGTGATGCTGTAGGGGAGTATCCTATAAAGATGTCCCACCAGTGGTGTTCTCCCACCTTTTTCACTTTGGTTAAAATAGTTTTTATGTTTTCTGTGTCATGTTCCACTTGCCAGAGCATTCGCCAAGTTGTTCTGTTCACTTCTTGGACCAGTTTTTCTATGTCAGGATGTCTAAGCATTGCTTTGAAAAGACTAATGTTCATTCCTATCTGTAATTTTGGCACATCATGATAAATCATATAATCGGCTTCAATCAATTGTAAAAATTGGTACCATTCGCAACTTCATGACAAGCATCTACGGTAAAATTAGCACAAAAGGTCCTAACACATGCACACCCATTTCCTACGTAATAGACTTGTGATTGGACTTTAGCATGGGGAGGCATCTCAAAGGTACACACACTATTCTCAGTATCTAAGCATAAATCTTCATTTTCTGCTACAACATTTTCACAGATATATCCTAATTGTCCCCTAGGAGTACAAGCCTCGGTACTAACTGACTGCCACTTTTTCTTGGTGTGATCATAACTTGCCCAAACATTATGGTCAATAGGTCTGACAATCATGTTTTGGTGTATGGCTCCTAATGTATTGTGAAATTCACTAACTGCCACCATGCTTGATAATTTTTCTATTCCCACAGGTCGGGGGAGTTGTCAAGGTGGTGGTGGCTTTAGTCAGTGGTGTGGTAGGAGGTTTAGTAGTTGGGATACTTGATGTAGCCTTAATTATAAATCTCCTGACTATATACACTTTTTTAGTTGTCCATTGACATATCCCAGAAACTGTTCTATTTAGAGTGAAGGTGTGCCAACATTCATCAGAATTGCATTCATGTTTACTGAGTACATTTCCGAAGTTACGCGGGTAGGTGAGTCTTATTTGCAGATTATCCCGTATGGAAATGATAGTTTTGGGTGACCAATCAATTAATGAGGGTGGTTTATACATTTTACATCCAATTCGAGTTTGGTCTCCAACTTTTCCTATTAGTACACTTGCAATGTATGGGTAACCAGGACATTCCCAATTATCCAGCACTCTTGTTCCTTGGAGGATTATGATAGATGGATTGTATCCATCCATTTCAGATGGAGTCGTATTGACCAGGTTTAGTACACCAATTTCTAAACCAGAATTCCCATTATAGGCCTGTAACCATAATGGATTTTGGGCATGAGTTTGACCTAACACCAATGTACTTATCAGTCTAAAGATCAGCATTGAGGAGGCTTGATAGTAGATGGTTCTTCTCCCGAGGTCCATGCTTCTTCCGGAACCCTCTTGACTCGAGAGTAGTGGATCCACGTAAGTTTCTCTTTCACCCGGATCGCTGTGAAGGTGGTCATCAGCACCTGGTAGGGTCCATCCCACTTCTCCCGTAGTGGATCACCTGAAAGATTCTTAACATATACCCGATCACCAGGGTTGAATGGATGTAACTTACAATCAGGCTGTTTAGGTTGGTGTTCTAACACCACTGTAGCATTTTTCTGCAATTGTTTTTTTTTTCTACAGCCATAACATAATCATACACATACTGATTACCAGTTTGATCTACAGCTTCACTATTCACAGTTTGCATCATGTAGGGTCTGCCAAATAGAATTTCAAATGGGCTCAGTTTCTCTTTTGACCTTGGCTTGACCCTTAGCCTAATTAAAGCAATAGGTAAAGCTTGGTACCAGTAAAGATTTGTTTCCTGACATATTTTAGCAATTTGTTGTTTAATGAGATGATTCATTTTTTTCTACTTGCCCACTTGCTTGGGGTCTGTGGGGCGTATGCAATTGCCAATCAATTTTCAATGCTTTACTTATTGCTTGTACCACTTCTGCACAAAAGTGTGAACCTCTATCTGAAGAGATACTCTTAGGTACTCCAAATCGTGGTATATTCTCATTTAGCAAGACTTTAACCACTTCTCGACTTATTTGTTCTACATGGGAACGCCTCTGGCCAACCAGAAAATGTGTCAGTCAAAACTAGTAAATAACGATACCCCCTTTTTCTTGGAAGTTCAGAGAAATCAATTTGCCAAATCTCACCTGGAAAGCATCCTCCTTTTATTGCTCCTGGGTTAATTTTAAGTTTGGTATTTGGATTGTTTTTCAGGCAAAGTTCACATTGGGATGTGACTCGCTTTATTGTGGTAAACAAATTTGGTCCAGCTACCCTAGCTTTTAAGTGTTGATAGAGTGGATCCAAACCCCAGTGAGCTTTATCGTGTTCTGTTTTCACAAATTGCCATATTAATTTTTCTGGTAATACCAATTGACCTGTCTTCAATTGACCCCATCCATTGTCTAACAGCTTACCTCCATTTTTGTGTATCCACTGATAATCTGTTTCCTGATACTCTACCTGTTGATTTGTGTCCAATCTTTCTGGTACTAAAGCTGCTACTGGTTGTTCAGTACCTCTTGCAGCTGCTAATTTGGCTTCTGCATCAGCTTTTCTGTTTCCTATTTCTGGAACGGTGTTGCCTTTCAGGTGTCCCCTGCAATGCATTATAGCCACCTGTAATGGGAGTTGGACGGCTTCTAACAATCGCAGGATCTCCTCTGCATGTTTAACAGCTTTTCCTTGAGTGGTCAATAGTCCTCTTTCCTTCCAGATCGCTCCGTGGGCATGTACAACAGCAAAGGCATATTTAGAGTCAGTCCAGATGTTGATTCGCTTTCCCTTTGCCAGTTCAAGAGCTCGGGTAAGAGCTATCAGTTCTGCTTTCTGAGCTGAAGTTCCTACAGGTAAAGGGTTGGATTCAATTACCTGTTCTGTTGTGGTCACTGCATAGCCAGCCATCCTTGTACCTTGTTTCATGAAACTGCTGCCATCTGAGAACCAGTCATCTGCATCCTGAAGTGGTTCATCTTTGAGGTCTGGGCGACTGGAGTACACTGCTTCAATGGTCTCCAAGCAGTCGTGTACAACAGGTTCCGCTGAGGTTTTTCCTTCTAGGAATGAAGCTGGGTTGACAATGTTAGTCACCTGAATGGTTACATCATCAGATTCAGCTAGGATTGCCTGGTATTTCAGGAACCGGGAAGGTGACAGCCAATGATTCCCTTTTTGTTCTAGCACTGCAGATACAGTATGGGATACCAACACAGTCATTTTCTGTCCCATAGTAAGCTTTCTGGAAGTAGGCCACTGCTCTTTTGTGTGGCTCCAGTTGTTGAGCCAGGACCCCTAAAGCCATTCCTTGACGCTCGTGCGAGAACAGCCAGAAGGGCTTCGTCACATCAGGTAAACCCAACGCCGGAGCCCTCATGAGTTCTCGCTTCAGTCTTTTGAAGGCTTTGTCTGCCTCGGGGGTCCAAGTTATGTGATCTTTATTCACTCTTAGCAGATCATACAGAGGCTTTGCAATTATCCCATACTGATATATCCACAAGCGGCACCAACCTGTCATTCCTAGGAAGGCTCGGAGGCTTCTCACCGTTTCTGGTCTGGGTGTCTGGCAGATGGCTTCTCTCCTTGCCGTCCCCAGGGATCGTTGTCCTCCTGATACTTCATATCCCAGGTACACGACTTTCTCCTGGACCAGCTGAGCTATCTGTTGAGAGACTCGATAACCACTTAAACCCAAAAAGTTTAAGAGAGATATTGTCCATTGAATGCAGTCCTCTTTTGTTTCTGTTGCTATTAGGAGATCATTTACATATTGCAGAAGAACGCCCTCTCTCCCGGTGGCTGTTGTCATAGTTCTAGCCCTCATCAAAAATTGTGGGACTGTTTTTAAAGCCTTGAGGCAAGACCGTCCATGTAATTTGTATTTTTCTCCCTGTTAACAGACTCCCATTCAAAGGCAAAAATCTTTTGGCTCTCCTGTGCTAGGGGTAGACAGAAAAAGGCATCTTTTAAATCCAACACTGTAAACCAGATCAAATTGTCTCTTAATTTATTCAGAAGTGTATAAGGATTTGCTACAACAGGATGTATAGTTTTGGTTATTTTATTTACTGCTCTTAAATTTTGTACTAACCTGTAGGTCCCGTTTGGTTTCTTCACTGGAAGGATTGGAGTGTTAAAGTCTGATTCACACTCTATCAACAGCCCTAATTTCAGAAAGTTTTCAATTATTGGTTCAATCCCCTTTTTTTATCTTCTAGCCTCAGTGGATATTGTTTCTTAGCCACTGGCTTGGCTCCTGGTTGTAATTCTATTTGAATAGGGGTTGCCCATTTTGACTTACCTGGTATGTCAGTGGCCCACACCAGGGGATATACCTGATTTGTAATTTGGTCAATATTCTGATTGTTTGGTTTTGGTTCTATGCAGCTCACAGCTAAACTCAGAGCTGCCAATAATTGTTCCTCCTTTACTTTGAATTCAATTTTACCTTGTTTAAATTCTATTACAGCTCCCAGATTTTCTAATAGATCTCTGCTCAGTAAAGGCAAATACAAAAACTGATGCAATCCCATTTGTTTCCCAATTTTAAACTTTAGGGGTTTTAAAAAGAAAGCTTTTTCTGATTGGCCAGTGGCACTAACAACCTGTACATAATTATCAGTTTTAGGTATCAATTCCTGATTTAAAACAGAAAATGTTGCTCCAGTGTCGATCAAAAAATCCAGTTTTTCTTCTTCTTCCCCTAGCCGAATTGTAACCAGCGGGTCTGCCAGGGAAAAACCAGCCGGTCCCCGTCAATCACTATCTTGGTGGGCTATGACAGCCCCCCCCGAATTCCTGTTTGCCCGAGTAGGACACTCCCTCTTTTCTCTGTTGTTATACACTTTCCAGGCTTCATTCATTAATACCTCTAAATCTTTATTAGCAGGGTGGTCTATTTTCTGCAATCTTTTTCTGATGTCAGGATTACATTGTCCCATTAATAACCCCACCAAATGTAGTTTACCTTCTTTTGATGATGGATCTAAGGTAGTATATTTTCTCATGGCAGCCCTCAGTGTATCCAAGAACTCTGTGGGGGTTTCATTTCATCCCTGCCTTACATCATACAAGGCTGCCCAGTTCACTGCTTTAGGGATAGCATTTTGTAATCCCACCTTAATCAGATCTCTATATTTCATCAGCATTCCAGCTGTTCAAATCACCGGCCGAAAAGGGTACTTTCACTTTTGCCTGCGTGCCTGTAGGTGTTATTACCTGGCGCAGGGGCACTAGCATGTGACCTGCCTCTGCTGTTTGAGCTCTGGTCTTAATCCCACTCCTTCTCCTACCACTCTGTGCCAAAGTTTGACCACGATGTTTGTTACTTATCCCTTCCTTGGGGTCTTTCACACCCCCCAGCTATAATCCCAGAATCATCTAATCCTAATCCCGATTCCTGTGGGCTGCCTGGTCCTATTTCTGCTCTCTGCAGAGGAATAACATAAGTTGAAAAATAATATTATAGTTTAGACTTCCCTGTGGAGGTCATTTTTCACCATCATCTAAAATATATAAAGGCCACCAATTCTGACAATATTTCAAAAAGGTCTTTTTACTTAGATTGCCCCCAGGGATTCCTCCCAAATTCTTCCAATGGCTCAATATACATCCTACAGGAATTTTGGAATTTATCTCCTTACTTGCACTGGTTCCCATTATGAAGATAGGGGATTGAGTCTAAAATATGCCAACAACCACAGCTATTAGACTCCAAACAATATTCAACTGTCAGACCTTAATATTGCTTTTCAACAAAGATTTCCTAAAATCACCAGTTTCTAAAAATCACCAATTCTGTAACCAACTTGCAAAAATCCACAAGATACCACCCTTACAAATACACCTGGCTTCTACAACAAGCCTATGTATCCACACAAATCTACAACATGCTGCTGTTAACCACCAGATGCACACTTAATAACAAATCTATATACTCAAAACACAAAATTCAAACCAGATGTTAAAACCCTGAGCATATTGAAATAAACACTGGCCTATGAATCCTACAACAATAATATCGGATGCACCTAGTTTCCTCCAGAGTTTGGTTATTTCCACATCTAACACAATACAAATTGAAAGTCCAACCTAACCTTATCTCTTGGGAAGATCTGGGTCCTAAAATATACTTAAAACAGTTATTACATAAAGCACTCACATATAATGAACAATTGCAAAATGGACAGATCTTAATTCTAGGTTTTAAGCTATGTGGTGTATTCACAGTCAATTTTTCAGACCCACTCCCCATACAAGTTTAACAAGATGTTTCTATGGTTGGTTTCGGGTGGACAGACACTTCAGGAGTTGCCAAAGCAAGAAAACACAAAATTAGCAAAGCAATATAACACGAACACACTGCTATGACAAGTGCTATTTTCCAAGAGTACATAATAGATGGCTTAAAACACAGACTAAAGAGCAATCAAAGGAAACTTAGGTGCTTTGTTCTTTCCCCGATATAAACACTATTAGGCCAAATACAGATAAAACCAGAACATACCAGACCAGAGGGGATATTCCCCAGGAAGAGCGTCCTCTCCCGTATCCCGTTTACAGACGGCGTCCCGCCTTTTGATTTACGGGTGTCCAGAACCAGAATAACCAGAATCCAGAATAAACAAAACCAAAAAACCAAATATAAATACCTTTTATCAATAAGCAGTGTTCTTGTCCAGCCCCCGCAAGAAGCCACCGAAGAAGGGAGCCCCTTCGGGTAAAAAGACTTACCGAGGGCGCCCAAGGGGGTCCCGACCTCCGGGGGATTCCGCAGCTGGGTGGAGAAGGTGTGCTGCCGCTGGTCGCCAAATGAATCCGAAAAATCGGTCTGAGAAACTGCTCAGAGACTTTTTATCT
>NW_020927091.1:0-664 GCF_003984885.1 Neopelma chrysocephalum
TGTCCTGGTTAGAACGGCTGGGACCAATTCATCCCTGGATGGGTGTAACCCAAAACTGTGTATTCTATAGCCTCCATGCCATTTCCCAAAAACTGCTGTCAGTAGAGGCCTGCAAGGTGGGAAGATGTTCCTGTACCCTTTTATGGAATTCCCCGCTCTGATATCCTTATATGGAATTCCCCGCTCTGATAAGAGGGACTGAGCATCCACATGCCCTTTTATGGAATTCCCTACTCTGAGGGAGGGACTGAGCACTCCCGCCTGAACTGGAGAGTATATAACTGGGAGTTTCAGAGCCTAGGGGCTCTCTCTCGTGGGACCCAGAGGAAGACAGCAGACCACCGCTGCTCCCAACCAGGCTGAGACCACCACCCTCGACTGGACTGCAATCACCACTTCTGACCAGACTCCAGCAGCTCTCCCACCAGCAGGTTTATTCCCTCTCCCTTTGCTTTGGACTCGGGGGGGTGGGCCAAGGTACACCATTTTTGTTCATACCCCAGGGTGCTGGGTTTGTACATTTGGGTTTTGTGGATTAAAACCAATTGTCTGTCTGTATAATTGTACTTATTGCATTATTTTAATAAATTGTTATTCTGACTTATAAATCTCTCTTTTGAATTGAGTTCATTTTGCCTTGCTGGTTAACTTTTAAACCAGCACA
>NW_020927092.1:0-2771 GCF_003984885.1 Neopelma chrysocephalum
TGAATTGAGTTCATTTTGCCTTGCTGGTTAACTTTTAAACCAGCACATTTTTGGCGCCCAACGTGGGGCAGAGAGAGAGAAGTCAGAATCACAATTTCATTTTAAGCATCTGTGTATTTGGATACAGAAACTCCCCGATCAACATGTTGTTTGGTGCATTCACGTGGGTGTTTTATCTGAGCATGTTCATATTTCCACAAATGGGGTACTATTTGCCGTTTTTAATGCTCTCTTTAAGACCAGGGAGAGGGATCCAAATTGCTTTACTAGTATACTATGTTTATGTCATCATAACCTCAGAAGCAATGAGTTTCATTGTAAATGTGTATTCAGTCCTGTTTACCTGTCCTGGTTTAGGTTGCTACCTCTGGGGCCTCATTAAAAATTGCACCCAGCCCTTTGGGGGAACAGTGGGGAATGGTGGTTTCCAGCCTCTCACCTCCTTCTTTCCCTTCAGACCTGGTACAACAGTTTTTGAAAATATTGATTTTCCTTTTGATGCTAAGGACGGCATAATGTTATTGTTAGTGTTGCTCTGTCTGCTGCTCTGTCTGCTCTGTACTGTTTACACCATGCTTAGGGTCAGAACAGGGCCTTCTAGGGAGGCTGTTTGGACGCCTGTCCTGGGAATGGATAATGCTGAGTGGCACGGGAAGTGGGAGGACATCGGCCAGTATTTGGAGAAGTTTTCTCCTCCCATGATCTGGAAATTCACCCCTGAACAACTGCAGGATCCTGTCAGCATGATAAAACTGGTAAAGGAAAAATGCTCTGGCAGCTCCAGAGATGGTCAGCTCACAGCAACCTGCTGGGCCCTGGCCACTGCTTACCGGGCACTGCTTGACATGGTACAGCACTGCCAGGGGGAGGAGAGAAGGAGCAAATCAACTGGGACCACGTCCACACAAACTACAGCTGAGTCGGAGGGAGTAAGAAATAAATCAACTGGCACCATGCCCACACAAACCATCGAGGAGCCAGAAGAACAACAGAAACCAATAGCAGTCGCCCCTGTCCAGAAAAGGAAATCGAAGACCAAATCAGTTCGCATAGCAAATGATGACGAAGAGGCAGGACCTTCACATCCACCGGAGGAGACAGAACCAGAAATAATCACTCGGTCCCTATCCCTGGGTGAGCTACGTGAGCTTCGGAGAGAGTTCACACGACAGGCGAACGAGTCCATCCTGACCTGGCTGCTCCGAATCTGGGATGCCGCCGCTAACGACACAATTCTAGATGGAAGTGAAGCAAGGCAACTGGGATCCCTGTCTCGAGATGTCATCATTGATCAGGGGATTGGAAGGAGGCAGGAAACTCTCAGCCTGTGGCGGCGACTGTTGTCCAGTGTAAGGGAGAGATACCTTTGCAAGGAGGACCTCCACGTACAGCAAGGACAGTGGAACACGATGGAACAAGGTATCCGGTGCTTGAGAGAATTGGCTGTACTGGAGATAATCTTTTCAGAGGACGAAAGATTTCCTAAAAGTCCAGATGGTGTACAGTGCACATCCCAGATGTGGTTGAAGTTTGCACGACTCGGGCCAGAAATGTATTCCCGCTACCTAGCAACGCTGCAATGGAGGGAGGGAGAGGACAAGGTTGGTGCATTGGTCAGCAAACTCAGGATTTATGAAGACACTGTCACCGCCCCATTACGAGCCCACGTCTCATCGGTGGAAACCAAACTGGCTGAACATGTCCGAAGCCTGGAAGAGAAGATTGAAGAAGGACACCAGAGGCTAAGAAAAGAAATTAAGGAAGGGATCTTCCATACCTCGCCAGGACAAACAAGGGTCTCTGCTATCAGGAGCCAGCGTCCCCCAGCTAAGGAGAGAGGGTACACTCCACGTGGCAATCTATGGTTTTACCTCCAAGAACACGGAGAAGATATGAGGAAGTGGGATGGGAAACCCACCTCTTCCTTAGCAGCCCGGGTACGTGAATTGAAAAGAGGGACAAGTACCACAAGGAACTCTTTGAAGATGAATGCTGCTCCAGTCTCTCGTAGGCAAGACTCCAGACGGCCCAGGAATGATGATATGTCTGATCCTCTTGAAGGGACTTCCAGGTCATACTTACAAGAAGAGCGCAACGAGTACCATGACCAGGACTAGGGGTGCCCTGCCTCTAGCCAGGTAGAGGAGAGGGACAATCGAGTCTATTGGACAGTGTGGATTCGGTGGCCTGGCACATCAGAGCCACAAAGATATAAGGCTTTAGTTGACACCGGCGCACAATGTACTTTGATGCCATCAAGATACATAGGGGCAGAATCCATCTCTATTTCTGGGGTGACAGGGGGATCCCAACAGCTGACTGTACTGGAAGCTGAAGTGAGCCTGACTGGGAAGGAATGGCACAGACACCCCATCGTGACTGGTCCAGAGGCCCCGTGTATCCTTGGCATAGATTACCTGAGGAGTGGGTATTTCAAAGACCCAAAAGGACTTCGTTGGGCGTTTGGCATAGCTACTGTGGAGGCAGAGGAAATTAGACAGCTGAACACCTTGCCTGGCCTCTCAGAGGACCCCTCTGCTGTGGGACTGCTGAAGGTTGAAGAACAGTTGGTACCGATAGCCACAGCAACCGTGCACCGTCGGCAATACCGCACCGACCGAGACTCTGTGACTCCCATACATAAGATGATCCGTGAACTGGAGACCCAAGGGGTGGTCAGCAAGACTCGCTCACCCTTTAATAGCCCTATATGGCCAGTGCGTAAGTCCAGCGGAGAGTGGAGGCTGACGGTGGATTACCGTGGACTCAAT
>NW_020927092.1:2871-5594 GCF_003984885.1 Neopelma chrysocephalum
CGACTGCCTCAGGGGTGGTTACCGTGGACTCAATGAAGTCACACCACCCCTGAGTGCTGCTGTGCCGGACATGCTGGAGCTCCAGTACGAGCTGGAGTCCAAGGCAGCCAAGTGGTATGCCACCATTGACATTGCCAACGCCTTCTTCTCCATTCCTTTGGCAGCGGAGTGCAGGCCACAATTTACTTTCACTTGGAGAGGTGTGCAGTACACCTGGAATCGACTGCCTCAGGGGTGGAAACACAGTCCCAGCATTTGCCATGGACTGATCCAGACTGCACTGGAAAAGGGCGAGGCTCCAGAACATCTACAGTACATTGATGACATCATTGTATGGGGGAACACAGCGGGGGAAGTCTTCGAGAAAGGAGAGAAGATAATCCAGATCCTCCTAAGAGCTGGTTTTGCCATTAAACGAAGTAAGGTCAAGGGACCTGCTCAGGAAATTCAGTTCTTAGGAGTGAAGTGGCAAGATGGACGTCGCCTAATTCCAACGGAGGTAATTAACAAAATAGCAGCCATGTCCCCACCAACCAGCAAGAAGGAAACACAGGCTTTCCTAGGCGCTGTGGGCTTTTTGGAGGATGCATATCCCCGAGTACAGTCAAATTGTAAGCCCTCTCTACCTTGTGACACGGAAGAAAAATGATTTCCAGTGGGGCCCTGAACAACAACAGGCCTTTGAACAAATCAAACAGGAGATTGCCCATGCGGTAGCCCTTGGGCCAGTAAGGACAGGACAGGACGTGAAGAACGTGCTCTACACTGCAGCCGGGAAGAATGGCCCTTCTTGGAGCCTCTGGCAGAAAGTGCCTGGGGAGACCCGAGGACGACCGCTGGGATTCTGGAGTCGGGGATACAAAAGATCTGAAGCCAGCTATACACCAACTGAGAAAGAGATCCTGGCTGCTTATGAAGGACTTCGAGCTGCCTCAGAAGTGATCGGCACCGAAGCGCAGCTCCTCCTGGCACCCCGACTACCAGTGCTGGGCTGGATGTTCAAGGGGAGAGTTCCTGCTACACATCACGCCACCGATGCCACATGGAGTAAGTGGATCGCTCTGATCACACAACGAACCCGGATAGGGAATCCTAATCGCCCTGGGATTCTGGAAATTATCACCAATTGGCCCGAAGGTGAGAGTTTCGGACTATCCTCTGAAGAAAAAGAGGAGCAGGTGACACGGGCTGAGGAGGCCCCACCATATGACAAGCTACCAGCAGATGAAAGGCGATATGCGCTCTTCACGGATGGCTCCTGCCGCATTGTAGGGACAAACCGAAAATGGAAGGCAGCCGTATGGAGTCCCACACGGCGAGTTGCAGAAGCAACCGAAGGACAAGGTGGGTCAAGTCAGTTTGCAGAGCTTAAAGCCGTTCAGTTGGCTTTGGATATAGCTGAACGAGAGAAGTGGCCAAGACTCTATATCTACACTGACTCATGGATGGTGGCCAATGCTCTGTGGGGATGGCTAGAGCGATGGAGAAAGGCCAACTGGCAGCGCCAAGGGAAACCCATCTGGGCGGCGGAGATGTGGCAGGACATCGCTGGCCGGGTAGAGAAGCTGAGCGTGAAGGTTGGTCACGTAGACGCTCACGTACGCAAGAAACGGGCTAATGAGGAGCATCGCAACAACGAGCAGGCGGACCGAGCTGCCAAGATTAAAGTCTCTCAGGTGGATCTGGATTGGCAACACAAAGGAGAATTATTTCTGGCTCGATGGGCCCATGACGCCTCCGGTCACCAGGGGAGAGATGCAACATACAGATGGGCTCAGGACCGAGGGGTGGACTTAACCAAGGACATTGTCTCACAGGTTATCCATAACTGTGAGACATGTGCTGCCATCAAGCAGGCCAAGCGGGTGAAGCCTCTATGGTATGGTGGACGGTGGTCAAAGTACAGGTATGGGGAAGCCTGGCAAGTTGACTACATCACGCTCCCCAAAACCCGCCAGGGCAAGCGCTACGTACTTACCATGGTAGAAGGAAGTACTGGATGGCTGGAGACATACCCCGTACCTCATGCCACTGCCCGGAATACCATCCTGGACCTTGAAAAACAAGTCCTGTGGCGACACGGCACCCCGGAGAGAATTGAGTCTGATAATGGGACCCATTTCAAGAATGGCCTCGTAGACACCTGGGCCAGAGAGCACGGCATTGAGTGGGTGTATCATATCCCCTACCATGCACCAGCTGCTGGAAAAGTTGAACGGTGCAACGGACTGCTGAAAACCACCCTGAAGGCACTGTGTGGGGAGACTCTCAAACACTGGGAGCTGCATTTAGCAAAGGCCACCTGGTTGGTCAACACGCGAGGCTCCATCAATCGAGCTGACCCTGCCCAATCAGAACCTTTGCATACTGTAGATGGAGATAAAGTCCCCGTGGTGCATATGAGAGGTATGTTAGGGAAGACTGTTTAGATTAGTCCCACCTCAAGCAAAGGCAAACCCATCCGAGGGATTGTTTTTGCTCAAGGACCTGGTTTCACCTGGTGGGTAATGCAAAAAGATGGGGAGACACGTTGTGTACCACAAGGGGACCTAATTTTGAGTGAGAATGGTCCGTAATGTTTCATTGTACATATGTGTATATAGTTTTAAAGAGACATAGTTTTTAAGGGGGTTAATTTGGGCATGACATGGATGGCATAGAATAAGGGGTGGATAATGTCCTGGTTAGAACGGCTGGGACCAATTCATCCCTGGATGGGTGTA
>NW_020927093.1:0-330 GCF_003984885.1 Neopelma chrysocephalum
GGTGAAACTATAGATATTCCTTGACTCCCATCCCATTACTAGTATGAGACAAAATGATACATGTGCTGATAAAAGGATTTGAAATGATGGTCTGTGTGTCAGAAGTGCCAGTACAGTCAGAATTATTTTTAAAAGATTATATTAAAGCATAAATTAAAAGGCTATCCAGAAAGAAAAGTAGATGACTTCCCACAGGATATGTGAATAATCTATGAGAAAGACTGAGCCCATTAAGGGTAACTACACAGTGTATGCTAAACCTTGATAGATGTTATACCCTATTGGAAGTCATCTACTTTTCTTTCTGGATAGCCTTTTAATTTATGCTTT
>NW_020927094.1:0-7557 GCF_003984885.1 Neopelma chrysocephalum
TCTACCATTGCTCAAGAGTAGAATGGGCCCTAGCCTAAGGTCCTTTATCGACTGCTTTGGTCATGCTATCCATTTGTATCTACTTGGGGGAAAGTTGTGCTGTCTGCTGCTCATGATGCCAAGCTGCCTGGCAAAAGAGATTTGCTGTAATTGTGGTATTTTTGCTCTTCCCCTTTCAGCTTTTTAGGCAGCAGTGAGTCAGTCTTCTGCTTCGTGGTTCTCTCCTTCACAACTCTTCTGGTCTCATGCAAGACTTTCCTAAAATTGATGACTGCTCACTGCTGCCTAAAAAGCTGAAAGGGGAAGAGCAAAAATACCACAATTACAGCAAATCTCTTTTGCCAGGCAGCTTGGCATCATGAGCAGCAGACAGCACAACTTTCCCCCAAGTAGATACAAATGGATAGCATGACCAAAGCAGTCGATAAAGGACCTTAGGCTAGGGCCCATTCTACTCTTGAGCAATGGTAGAGACTATGTTTGGTCATGAAATGTGAAGACGTCACGACATTCCAAGTGCTGAGTGCAATTCAGGATGCAGTAGATCTCTTCTAGGACGTGTGTGGGGAAATGTTTCCCAGAGCTGGAGAAATTTCAGCTTAAAAATTCCTTCTTGTCTTACTCATTGTGCCAAGGAAAACACAGCACTAGGGCCAGGGAATCTCACAGCAGAAAGAAGCAAGCCCACGAATGAGTCCACTGTAGCATCCATAATGGTCATGAATGCATGCTGGCCCTTCACATGGGGGAGAACTGGAAATGGCTTTGGACACAGCCCTGCCCTGTGGCTGGTTGGTATTGATGCCATCTCAAAACAGAAGATGGAGAAAGCAGCACTGGTCTGCCAGGCTTGGAAATACTGGAAGAGAGAAGGTAAAGGAAGGGAGAGTGAAGGGACCAAAGGAGGTAAGGAAATATGTAAGTTGAATACTTTTTAAAGAAAGCCTTACATCAATCCCTGTGTTACTGAACCAAGACACTCAAGTGAGAAAGTCATTAGAGTTCATTACCCCTAGTAACCCATGGCCATTAATTCTCTCTGGCAGCAATACCTAACGTTGCAGCAACATCTAGCCTATGGCTCTGCACACTGGAATGTAGAGACACAATAGGGTACAAATATGTGCCCCATAGATGTTAAGGAAGTTGAAGAAGATAAAAATGGTGCCAAGGAGAAAAGAGCAGATAAGTGAGCAAGGTGAACCACAAATCATTTACAGATATTGCTCCTCCTGGCACCAAAGTTCGGCAGTGCATCCACAGGAGAAAACACCTCTTTTGGGAATGACAGGCACACTCCATCTGTTGTTTCATGTTTCTTCACCTTTTCTGTGTCGCCACATGAATTCTCAGTCGCAAAGCTCTTTATTAGCTTAGTACTTAAATGCTCCAGTAAGGAAATTAACCTGATTAATCAACACTCCTTCCTATACTGAAATGGCCCAGGAAGTGCTGAGTCTGCTTTAAACCAAAAACTTGCTACATTTTTGTCACTACTGCAAAGCAGGATGGTACCTCTCATGTAACAGCCTGAAAAGGGGATTTGTCACCAGGTTTTCCATACTGTTGCTTTCAGGACCACTCTGGCTGTCTTCCTGGGAAAAATAAATATCCTGGCACTCACAGCTACCAACCCGTCTTTCAGATCCCTTTACCCCCTAGAAAACTCTACTGTGTGCCTTTTTGTTTAGGGTTTTCAGACCAAATCATAGGTGATAATCGAGATTTCAGTAACAAAGTATCTTCAAAGGGAATACCTGATCTTTCTCTCTGATAATCATGGAAGTCTGCTTAAAGTCCCCCCCTCCCCACCCCCCCAGCTCTGGTTATGGAGACTAAGAGAGAGGAATGTTCTCTCACAGAGTGTACCCTTTAGCCACTCTTGATCAAAGCCTGGATCAAAGCCTGGCAGTTGGTATCCATCCAGAAGCAAACAAATAAATGCACAGGTGGAGAAATGAGGATCTGCAATTTGCCCTTGGGTAGACAGTCTTCTATGTCAATACTGTGAGTATTCTCAGCTGTTAAGTAAAAGCTGAGAAGATAAATCCCAAATATAAGAAATTAAAATCAATAAACTCGCTGAGTCCTCCATGTCACAGTTCAGGCTCATAAAGAGATACAGCCACTAAATCCCTACAGTGCTGCTTTCTCACAATTGCACACATTAGGAAAAGGGAGAAAAGAGTTATATGAAACATTTGTCTGGGTATAGGAATCAGTTATCTTAATGATGCAATATCAAAAGGAAATATTGTCTCATTTAGACATCTACCAGCTACAGTCACTACAATACTCCCAAAAGAATGGTAATTATTCTCACAGATGCCTAGAAATTAAGAATTATACTTTCACTATGTTTAATATCCTAGCTGTGCTTTCAAGGATCATCTATCTTAGTAAAGCTTTGGGGATCTAATTCAATTGCTTTTTGCCTGTCATTGCTTATTTATAAAACACGTGTCCTTCTGGTGATACTTTGTTCTAGTGGATCTCCCAGAAGCTGGAAAAACTGATGAACAAGACAGATGTGATCTGCTCACCATGCCTGTAGGACTGCATCCTGTCCTCAACTGTCTTGTTTTGCAAAACACAGACCATACCTAAAAAATGCATCTGCCTCAAGCTGATCATGCCACATGGTAGGCCAGAGACACAGCCACCTTTTGATACTTTGTGCTGATTGTTCTGCTAAAATCAACAGCTACCTTGTGATTTTTCACCACAGCTAACAACATCTGCAAGGTGTGAGATGTTTGTTTACCTGTGTGCGGATAAAGAATAATTTATAATGGATTATTTACAAGATCACATCATTATGGAACAGCTTTACCTGGAGCCCTAAAGTAACACCAAAATTGATAAGCTATGCAAAGACAACTGAAATGCAGCCATTCCTCAAGTGAGACACTGTAGTGCTTGGCGATGTCACATGCATGTGCCAATGATAAAGACAAAGCGTCAGAGTAATGTTAGAGGATGAGAAGAAAAGTTGATGTGGAGCTGTGAGTAGAGCATGAAAAGCTAACACGGGCATTTCACTTGGGCTTTACACATATCCAGTGTCTAGCAGTAAGGAAACAATGCCAGGAACAAGCCCAAGGACACAATGCTATGAGGAGACTGCAACACAGGAAGGTAGAATCTTAGAAAGTACTGCAAAGTGGATGTCAGGAGCCCAAGGAAGGAATGTTGGTGGTCCCACGGGGAACTGAGCGGGATACATGGAGGACATGGAGGTGGTAGGGAGAGGAGAGGCACTAAACCCATTTCTGCTGTTAAACTTGTTCTACTGTGTTCCAACACAGCAATTGAAAATACTAGAACTATTGAAAATGGACTCAACTTGAAGGTCACAAATACTCATCTTGAATTTTGTGCCTCTCCTCATATGCTTAAAATTAACTGTATGCTTAAGTTCTTTCAGGATGGAAATGCTAATTGATAGGCAGCATCAAAATTCAGGCTAAAAAAGTGTGCAGATTGTTACCATCCTTCTATAGAAAACAAATGGCAATGCCTTTCAGCCCTGAAAGTTACCTCTCTCAATAGTCTAGAGTATACTGTTCTTCTGATTAACAAACCACAAGAGTAGTTGAGTGAAAAATGCAATAATTCACAGCTATCATGGCGGCAATGATAAAATATGTGCTTCCTGCTTATTCGTTTTGATTAAGAAAATTATTCACACAGCGTCAGATGCTTGGAAAGAAATCCATCTTGTGGTTTGTTAATCAGAAGAACAGTATACTCTAGACTATTGAGAGAGGTAACTTTCAGGGCTGAAAGGCATTGCCATTTGTTTTCTATAGAAGGATGGTAACAATCTGCACACTTTTTTAGCCTGAATTTTGATGCTGCCTATCAATTAGCATTTCCATCCTGAAAGAACTTAAGCATACAGTTAATTTTAAGCATATGAGGAGAGGCACAAAATTCAAGATGAGTATTTGTGACCTTCAAGTTGAGTCCATTTTCAATAGTTCTAGTATTTTCAATTGCTGTGTTGGAACACAGTAGAACAAGTTTAACAGCAGAAATGGGTTTAGTGCCTCTCCTCTCCCTACCACCTCCATGTCCTCCATGTATCCCGCTCAGTTCCCCGTGGGACCACCAACATTCCTTCCTTGGGCTCCTGACATCCACTTTGCAGTACTTTCTAAGATTCTACCTTCCTGTGTTGCAGTCTCCTCATAGCATTGTGTCCTTGGGCTTGTTCCTGGCATTGTTTCCTTACTGCTAGACACTGGATATGTGTAAAGCCCAAGTGAAATGCCCGTGTTAGCTTTTCATGCTCTACTCACAGCTCCACATCAACTTTTCTTCTCATCCTCTAACATTACTCTGACGCTTTGTCTTTATCATTGGCACATGCATGTGACATCGCCAAGCACTACAGTGTCTCACTTGAGGAATGGCTGCATTTCAGTTGTCTTTGCATAGCTTATCAATTTTGGTGTTACTTTAGGGCTCCAGGTAAAGCTGTTCCATAATGATGTGATCTTGTAAATAATCCATTATAAATTATTCTTTATCCGCACACAGGTAAACAAACATCTCACACCTTGCAGATGTTGTTAGCTGTGGTGAAAAATCACAAGGTAGCTGTTGATTTTAGCAGAACAATCAGCACAAAGTATCAAAAGGTGGCTGTGTCTCTGGCCTACCATGTGGCATGATCAGCTTGAGGCAGATGCATTTTTTAGGTATGGTCTGTGTTTTGCAAAACAAGACAGTTGAGGACAGGATGCAGTCCTACAGGCATGGTGAGCAGATCACATCTGTCTTGTTCATCAGTTTTTCCAGCTTCTGGGAGATCCACTAGAACAAAGTATCACCAGAAGGACACGTGTTTTATAAATAAGCAATGACAGGCAAAAAGCAATTGAATTAGATCCCCAAAGCTTTACTAAGATAGATGATCCTTGAAAGCACAGCTAGGATATTAAACATAGTGAAAGTATAATTCTTAATTTCTAGGCATCTGTGAGAATAATTACCATTCTTTTGGGAGTATTGTAGTGACTGTAGCTGGTAGATGTCTAAATGAGACAATATTTCCTTTTGATATTGCATCATTAAGATAACTGATTCCTATACCCAGACAAATGTTTCATATAACTCTTTTCTCCCTTTTCCTAATGTGTGCAATTGTGAGAAAGCAGCACTGTAGGGATTTAGTGGCTGTATCTCTTTATGAGCCTGAACTGTGACATGGAGGACTCAGCGAGTTTATTGATTTTAATTTCTTATATTTGGGATTTATCTTCTCAGCTTTTACTTAACAGCTGAGAATACTCACAGTATTGACATAGAAGACTGTCTACCCAAGGGCAAATTGCAGATCCTCATTTCTCCACCTGTGCATTTATTTGTTTGCTTCTGGATGGATACCAACTGCCAGGCTTTGATCCAGGCTTTGATCAAGAGTGGCTAACGGGTACACTCTGTGAGAGAACATTCCTCTCTCTCAGTCTCCATAACCAGAGCTGGGGGGGGGTGGGGAGGGGGGGACTTTAAGCAGACTTCCATGATTATCAGAGAGAAAGATCAGGTATTCCCTTTGAAGATACTTTGTTACTGAAATCTCGATTATCACCTATGATTTGGTCTGAAAACCCTAAACAAAAAGGCACACAGTAGAGTTTTCTAGGGGGTAAAGGGATCTGAAAGACGGGTTGGTAGCTGTGAGTGCCAGGATATTTATTTTTCCCAGGAAGACAGCCAGAGTGGTCCTGAAAGCAACAGTATGGAAAACCTGGTGACAAATCCCCTTTTCAGGCTGTTACATGAGAGGTACCATCCTGCTTTGCAGTAGTGACAAAAATGTAGCAAGTTTTTGGTTTAAAGCAGACTCAGCACTTCCTGGGCCATTTCAGTATAGGAAGGAGTGTTGATTAATCAGGTTAATTTCCTTACTGGAGCATTTAAGTACTAAGCTAATAAAGAGCTTTGCGACTGAGAATTCATGTGGCGACACAGAAAAGGTGAAGAAACATGAAACAACAGATGGAGTGTGCCTGTCATTCCCAAAAGAGGTGTTTTCTCCTGTGGATGCACTGCCGAACTTTGGTGCCAGGAGGAGCAATATCTGTAAATGATTTGTGGTTCACCTTGCTCACTTATCTGCTCTTTTCTCCTTGGCACCATTTTTATCTTCTTCAACTTCCTTAACATCTATGGGGCACATATTTGTACCCTATTGTGTCTCTACATTCCAGTGTGCAGAGCCATAGGCTAGATGTTGCTGCAACGTTAGGTATTGCTGCCAGAGAGAATTAATGGCCATGGGTTACTAGGGGTAATGAACTCTAATGACTTTCTCACTTGAGTGTCTTGGTTCAGTAACACAGGGATTGATGTAAGGCTTTCTTTAAAAAGTATTCAACTTACATATTTCCTTACCTCCTTTGGTCCCTTCACTCTCCCTTCCTTTACCTTCTCTCTTCCAGTATTTCCAAGCCTGGCAGACCAGTGCTGCTTTCTCCATCTTCTGTTTTGAGATGGCATCAATACCAACCAGCCACAGGGCAGGGCTGTGTCCAAAGCCATTTCCAGTTCTCCCCCATGTGAAGGGCCAGCATGCATTCATGACCATTATGGATGCTACAGTGGACTCATTCGTGGGCTTGCTTCTTTCTGCTGTGAGATTCCCTGGCCCTAGTGCTGTGTTTTCCTTGGCACAATGAGTAAGACAAGAAGGAATTTTTAAGCTGAAATTTCTCCAGCTCTGGGAAACATTTCCCCACACACGTCCTAGAAGAGATCTACTGCATCCTGAATTGCACTCAGCACTTGGAATGTCGTGACGTCTTCACATTTCATGACCAAACATAGTGTCTACCATTGCTCAAGAGTAGAATGGGCCCTAGCCTAAGGTCCTTTATCGACTGCTTTGGTCATGCTATCCATTTGTATCTACTTGGGGGAAAGTTGTGCTGTCTGCTGCTCATGATGCCAAGCTGCCTGGCAAAAGAGATTTGCTGTAATTGTGGTATTTTTGCTCTTCCCCTTTCAGCTTTTTAGGCAGCAGTGAGTCAGTCTTCTGCTTCGTGGTTCTCTCCTTCACAACTCTTCTGGTCTCATGCAAGACTTTCCTAAAATTGATGACTGCTCACTGCTGCCTAAAAAGCTGAAAGGGGAAGAGCAAAAATACCACAATTACAGCAAATCTCTTTTGCCAGGCAGCTTGGCATCATGAGCAGCAGACAGCACAACTTTCCCCCAAGTAGATACAAATGGATAGCATGACCAAAGCAGTCGATAAAGGACCTTAGGCTAGGGCCCATTCTACTCTTGAGCAATGGTAGAGACTATGTTTGGTCATGAAATGTGAAGACGTCACGACATTCCAAGTGCTGAGTGCAATTCAGGATGCAGTAGATCTCTTCTAGGACGTGTGTGGGGAAATGTTTCCCAGAGCTGGAGAAATTTCAGCTTAAAAATTCCTTCTTGTCTTACTCATTGTGCCAAGGAAAACACAGCACTAGGGCCAGGGAATCTCACAGCAGAAAGAAGCAAGCCCACGAATGAGTCCACTGTAGCATCCATAATGGT
>NW_020927095.1:0-736 GCF_003984885.1 Neopelma chrysocephalum
CCATTCCCACCACCAGCCCGGCTGATCCGTGCTGACAGTGATTCCAGCGCCGCGTTCCCGCCGCTCCCACCGTGCCGGGAGATGGACGTGTGATTGATGTGGCGCCCGCGATACGCCACCGGTGCTCCTTATCTGCGCCGTCCCCGTGGGCCCTGCGGCATCACTGTCACCTGCTTTCCCCCTGGGTTTCCTTTTTTTCCGACTGGCCTGGCTCTTCCCACGTGCAGGATTGGGGAAGGGGGACGAACTGTCCTGGGCAAAGCTCGTCGTCCGCAACTGTGAGTGGAGATGGGTGAGCTGGAGCAGATGGAGGGTACCTGCTTCTCGTGGCAGGGTGCTGAGAGCTCAATCCATCCAGAGGGAATTCCGGGGGGACTCTGAGCCATCGTGATGCCACGCGAAAAGTTGGGTGCACACAGAAGGACCGAGGTCAGCTGTGGAAACAGGGAGGTGGATGGGAAAGAGGGGAGAAGAAAATCGGTCTGAGTGGGAATGCTACTGGTGTCACCGGGGCATCCCTCCCTCTCCCCTTGCTTCCTCAGGAACATGGAAACACTGGGAAATGTCCCCTGCTGTGCCAGGCAGGTGAGAGCAGGACAAGGCCCTGGCATCCCCAGGGTGTCACAGAGTCCCTCAGCTCCCCACCAGCTCGGGCAGCCTCCCTTGGGCAAGGGCCCGTGTCTAAGCATTGGCATCGTGACCCGGGGCTGCTGTGTCCCATCAGCCCCCAGCACCA
>NW_020927096.1:0-2771 GCF_003984885.1 Neopelma chrysocephalum
GAAGGGACCTCAAAGCTCACCCAGTTCCACCCCCTGCCATGGGCAGGAAAATCTTCAACCAGACAAACCAGGCCCTGAGCACTCCCAGGGATGGGCATCCACAAGAATTGATCTTGTGCAGCTCAGAGTGCTGGTGGGTCTTTTCCTCCCATTCCTCTCCTCATTTTGAAGGCCTGCCTGCTGGTCTGCTCTGGATGTAATTCCCAGTTTCCCCTCTACATCCCCAAGTAGCCACCCCCAATTTTGGTAAGCCCTGGGGATGGAGCCGGATTTGCCAAAGCAAATCCCAGCAGGGACAGAAACCAGCCCCTCCACACACACCCAGTCACAGGGGCATTTTAAAGGCACCCAAATTCCCGAAAAATCCCAGATCCAGCCAATTTCTACCAACAGCAGTTTGACTCCTCTCTGCCTCTCGCTCAAATTGGGACTTTCTGAGCCCCCCAACCCGCCATGGGGGAGGAAATCATTCACTGCTGTTGCTGTGAATAATGTTTTGTGATAAGGAAATCTTTTAGGTTTACTTCCAATTATTTTTTTTAAAACAGCAGGCTTTTATCTTAAAAAAAGAATCAACTTTTCCCTGCCTTTGAAGAGCAGAACCCTCCTGATATTCATTACTTGACTCGGCTGTTCGCTCAGGTCTTTCCCTTTGATGGAAAACTTCGGATTACAGGCAGCATTTAGCATCCTGATTAGTACATAATGTGACCTACTATTGCAATAAATGGGGTGTGCAGCACTATCTCATAAGCAAGAGAGTTTATTTAGTGGTGCCAAGAGGAAAAAACAAACCCTCGAGAGCCACGATCAAACATAAACACTCACTTTAATTAAAAAAGGGGGAAAAGCCCAGCCAAAATGCGCTCATCTTTCTCTCCAACATGGAAAGAACACATCAGCACTCATCCCCCTGCCCACCACTGCCAGCCACTGGCTTCTCCTGCTTCTCCCTGGGCTTGACAACCCAGAAATTTGAGTCTTAGCAGGTTAAAAAAGGCGCAAATCACTAAAGGCATCTCGACAGCTGCAAAACTCAGAGCTACACCGAGGAAAAGAACCAACCCACGTGTGTGTTTAACCATCCCCGTGGCAGCAATAGCTGCTGGTGCCAGTGTGTGACAATGGCCACGCAGCACCCCAAGGGAGCAGCACGAGCTCTCCACGCCACTCCCCGCCCCAGCAGCTCGGTGCTTGCCATTCCCCCAAAAACATCCCCCCTGCCTGAGCAGGAAAAGACCCCCTGTGCCAGGCTGGCTTTGGGGCAGGAGCTCCCCAAGGGGCTGCTCTGTGCCCACGAGGAAGCGCTTCGGGGGCACCGGGAAAACACATGTCCATAAAGATCAGGAACATCAAATACTCTTCCCGGCACACGGCACCTCCCCGAGCCAGCCTAGCTACTGGGACATCCTGGTGGGAAGGAGCAGAGTACCTGGGGTTACACATTAGCCAGAGCACCAAGGTCCCCGGGAGAGGGCTGGGCAGGGACAGCAGGAAAGAGCAGCCGGTGCCACAGTTAATGTGTAACGGCCCCACCACCTTCCCCCGGCCTTCTGCTCACCTGCCTGGGGCCTCAGCATCTGCCAGGGATGGAGGAACAGGGCACCAAAGCAGGAGCAAGGCCCAAGCAGGGCTTTTGTGCCTCTGAGGGGGCGGATGGGTGGGCAGAGGGGGAGGGAGGGGCGGGCAGGCTCCTTTGGCACCTGAAGGTGTGGGAGGGGGCTGTCACAAGGGACACCTGGGGCAGCTTCCTCCCAGGGAAGGTCCCTCAGGTGGTCCTGATTGTGCAAACTCCTGCTCGGAGCCCCCTCTTCCCTCCCTGCTCCCCATCCCTCGTCCAGATCTTCCCCACCAGCTGATGTCCCACCTCCTCAGCAGCAGATATGGCCGTTCTCCCTCATCACCACCATCCCATGTTTTCCTTTTCCCGTCTGAAAGGCTCAGAGCACAGGTGCCAGCGTTGGGTTTCGAGGCACAGAGACCCCGGGAACGGGCTTTGTCCCTCCTCCCACCGGGACAGGCCCCACAGGAACTGCCCCATTCTGCTGGGGACAGAGATCTTCCTATCACCAGACTTAAATCCCATTCCCACAGAAGTGAAGGAGCCTGGGAAATAAGCCCCCTCCCGGCCCAAGCTTGCACAACCCTTGCAGTGTTCTCTACCATGCTGTCGCTTTTGAGCGTGCCAGGTTTTTCCCAGGAATGGCCTTGGAGCACATGATGGTTGACCTGCTCCAACTGGGTTCCTCTGCAGGGCACTGCTGTGGCTGCCACTGGCACCAGGGTTTTCCGTATGGAAGCCCAGGTAATGTCATTAGCGATGGGCAAGTCCAGCTGAAAAGTGAGGAAAAGAGATGAAAAACGAACCAAGTAGCACTTTGCTTCAGCTCCCTGATCTCCCAGAGCATTGTGGAATCACAGGATTTGCTGGGCTGGAAGGGACTGGTGAGGACCACCCAGTCCAACTCCTGGCCCTGCACCGGACACCATAACAATCCCACCACGTCCATGAGAGCCTTGCCCAAACACTCCTCGCCCTGGGGAGCCTGTTCTGGTGCCCAGCCACCCTCTGGGGGAAGAACCTTTTCCCAATTTCCAACTTAAACCTCCCCTGTATCCCTGTATCCCTGTCTCCACTGGGGATGCTACTGGGTCAGATCCCCCCTGGTCACCTCCTGGGAGGTCTCTGGAAGGATCGACACCACCCCTGTGACCCCTCCTTTGACACCAGCCCCATGTCAGCAGCGTTCCCACCACCAGCCCGGCTGATC
>NW_020927097.1:0-2776 GCF_003984885.1 Neopelma chrysocephalum
GAAGGGACCTCAAAGCTCACCCAGTTCCACCCCCTGCCATGGGCAGGGACACCTCCCATCAGACCAACCAGGCCCTGAGCACTCCCAGGGATGGGCATCCACAAGAATTGATCTTGTGCAGCTCAGAGTGCTGGTGGGTCTTTTCCTCCCATTCCTCTCCTCATTTTGAAGGCCTGCCTGCTGGTCTGCTCTGGATGTAATTCCCAGTTTCCCCTCTACATCCCCAAGTAGCCACCCCCAATTTTGGTAAGCCCTGGGGATGGAGCCAGATTTGCCAAAGCCACTCCCCTCCCAGCAGGGGCAGAAACCAGCCCCTCCACACACACCCAGTCACAGGGGCATTTTAAAGGCACCCAAATTCCCGAAAAATCCCAGATCCAGCCAATTTCTACCAACAGCAGTTTGACTCCTCTCTGCCTCTCGCTCAAATTGGGGCTTTCTGAGCCTTCACCCCACCACGGGGGAGGAAATCACTCACTGCTGTTGCTGTGAATAATGTTTTGTGATAAGGAAATCTTTTAGGTTTACTTCCAATTATTTTTTTTAAAACAGCAGGCTTTTATCTTAAAAAAAGAATCAACTTTTCCCTGCCTTTGAAGAGCAGAACCCTCCTGATATTCATTACTTGACTCGGCTGTTCACTCAGGTCTTTCCCTTTGATGGAAAACTTTGGATTACAGGCAGCATTTAGCATCCTGATTAGTACATAATGTGACCTACTATTGCAATAAATGGGGTGTGCACCACTATCTCATAAGCAAGAGAGTTTATTTAGTGGTGCCAAGAGGAAAAAACAAACCCTCGAGAGCCACGATCAAACATAAACACTCACTTTAATTAAAAAAGGGGGAAAAGCCCAGCCAAAACGCGCTCATCTTTCTTTCCAACACAGAAATAACACATCAGCACTCGTCCCCCTGCCCAGCCCTGCCAGCCACTGGCTTCTCCTGCTTCTCCCTGGGCTTGACAACCCAGAAATTTGAGTCTTAGTAGGTTAAAAAAGGCGCAAACCACTAAAGGCATCTCGACAGCTGCAAAAGTCAGAGCTACACCGAGGAAAAGAACCAACCCATGTGTGTGTTTAACCACCCCCGTGGCAGCAAGAGCTGCTGGTGCCAGTGTGTGACAATGGCCACGCAGCACCCCAAGGGAGCAGCACGAGCTCTCCATGCCATCCCCACCCCAGCAGCTCGGTGCTTGCCGTTCCCCCAAAAACATCCCCCCTGCCTTAGCAGGAAAAGAGCCCCTGTGCCAGGCTGGCTTTGGGGCAGGAGCTCCCCAAGGGGCTGCTCTGTGCCCACAAGGAAGCATTTCGGGGGCACCGGGAAAACACATGTCCATAAAGATCAGGAACATCAAATACTCTTCCCGGCACACGGCACCTCCCCGAGCCAGCCTAGCTACTGGGACATCCTGGTGGGAAGGAGCAGAGTACCTGGGGTTACACATTAGCCAGAGCACCAAGGTCCCCGGGAGAGGGCTGGGCAGGGACAGCAGGAAAGAGCAGCCGGTGCCACAGTTAATGTGTAACGGCCCCACCACCTTCCCCCGGCCTTCTGCTCACCTGCCCGGGGCCTCAGCATCTGCCAGGGATAGAGGAACAGGGCACCAAAGCAGGAGCAAGGCCCAAGCAGGGCTTTTGTGCCTCTGAGGGGGCGGATGGGTGGGCAGGGGGTGAGGGAGGGGCGGGCAGGCTCCTTTGGTACCTGAAGGCACGTGGGAGGGGGCTGTCACAAGGGACACCTGGGGCAGTTTCCTCCCAGGGAAGGTCCCTCAGGTGGTCCTGATTGTGCAAACTCCTGCTCGGAGCCCCTTCTTCCCTCCCTGCTCCCTGTCCCTCGTCCAGATCTTCCCCATCAGCTGATGTCCCACCTCCTCAGCAGCAGATCTGGCCGTTCTCCTTTGTCACCATCATCCCATGTTTTCCTTTTCCCGGCTGAAAGGCTCGGAGCACAGGTGCCAGCGTTGGGTTTCGAGGCACAGAGACCCCGGGAACGGGCTTTGTCCCTCCTCCCACCGGGACAGGCCCCACAGGAACTGCCCCATTCCGCCGGGGACAGCGATCTTCCTATCAACAGACTTAAATCCCATTCCCACAGAAGTGAAGGAGCCTGGGAAATAAGCCCCCTCCTGGCCCAAGCTTGCACAACCCTTGCAGTGTTCTCTGCCATGCTGTCGCTTTTGAGCGTGCCAGGTTTTTCCCAGGAATGGCCTTGGAGCACATGATGGCTGACCTGCTCCAACAGGGTCCCTCTGCAGGGCACTGCTGTGGCTTCCATTGGCACCAGGGTTTTCCGTATGGAAGCCCAGGTAACGTCATTAGTGATGGGCAAGTCCAGCTGAAAAGTGAGGAAAAGAGATGAAAAACGAACCAAGCAGCACTTTGCTTCAGCTCCTTGACCTCTTGGAGTGTTGTGGAATCACAGGATATGCTGAGCTGGAAGGGACCAGTGAGGACCACCCAGTCCAACTCCTGGCCCTGCACCGGACACCCCAACAATCCCACCACGTCCATGAGAGCGTTGCCCAAACACTCCTCGCCCTGGGGAGCCTGTTCCGGCGCCCAACCACCCTCTGGGGGAAGAACCTTTTCCTAATGTCCAACTTAAACCTCCCCTGTGTCCCTGTATCCCTGTCTCCACTGGGGATGCTGCTGGGTCAGATCCCACCTGGTCACCTCCTGGGAGGTCCCTGGAAGGGGCGACACCACCCCTGTGACCCCTCCTTTGACACCAGCCCCATGTCAGCAGCGTTCCCACCACCAGCCCGGCTGATC
>NW_020927098.1:0-352 GCF_003984885.1 Neopelma chrysocephalum
ACACCAGCCCCATGTCAGCAGCGTTCCCACCACCAGCCCGGCTGATCTGTGCTGACAATGATTCCAGTGCCCCATTCCCACCAACAGCCTGGCTGATCCATACTGACAGTGATTCCAGTGCCCCATTCCCACCACCAGCCCGGCTGATCCGTGCTGACAGTGATTCCAGTGCCCCATTCCCACCACCAGCCCGGCTGATCCATGCTGACAGTGATTCCAGTGCCCCATTCCCACCACCAGCCCGGCTGATCTGTGCTGACAGTGATTCCAGTGCCCCATTCCCACCAACAGCCCGGCTGATCCACGCTGACAGTGATTCCAGTGCCCCATTCCCACCACCAGCCCGGCTGAT
>NW_020927099.1:0-750 GCF_003984885.1 Neopelma chrysocephalum
CCATTCCCACCACCAGCCCGGCTGATCCGTGCTGACAGTGATTCCAGCGCCGCGTTCCCGCCGCTCCCACCGTGCCGGGAGATGGACGTGTGATTGATGTGGCGCCCGCGATACGCCGCCGGTGCTCCTTATCTGCACCGTCCCCGTGGGCCCTGCGGCATCACTGTCACCTGCTTTCCCCCTGGGTTTCCTTTTTTTCCGACCGGCCTGGCTCTTCCCACGTGCAGGATTGGGGAAGGAGGACGAACCGTCCCGGGCAAAGCTCGTCGTCCGCAACTGTGAGTGGAGATGGGTGAGCTGGAGCAGATGGAGGGTACCTGCTTTTCGTGGCAGGGTGCTGAGAGCTCAATCCATCCAGAGGGAATTCCGGGGGGACTCTGAGCCATCGTGATGCCACGCGAAAAGTTGGGTGCACACAGAAGGACCGAGGTCAGCTGTGGAAACGGGGAGGCGGATGGGCAAGAGGGGAGAGGAAAATCGGTCTGAGTGGGAACGCTACTGGTGTCACTGGGGCATCCCTCCCTCTCCCCTTGCTTCCTCAGGAACATGGACCATCACTCAGAAACACCGGGAAATGTCCCCTGCTGTGCCAGGCAGGTGAGAGCAGGACAAGGCCCTGGCATCCCCAGGGTGTGTCACAGAGTCCCTTGGCTCCCCACCAGCTCGGGCAGCCTCCCTTGGGCAAGGGCCCGTGTCCAAGCACTGGCATCGTGACCCGGGGCTGCTGTGTCCCATCAGCCCCCAGCACCA
>NW_020927100.1:0-6889 GCF_003984885.1 Neopelma chrysocephalum
CCTGGTCCTTCACGGGGGTGACGGCGCCTGGGGACAGCGGGGTGGGGACATGTGGCCAACTGGGCTGCTGGCTGTCCCCACACGGACCCCAGTGTGCACAGCTCTGGTGTCACCAGCCCCCTCCTCACCATAGAGCCGCCAGTCGAGGCTCTCGGGCAGGGTGAGGCCGGTTGAGAGGTGGGTGGGGAAGGGCTGCCCGTTGTTGGGGTCCCCGCTGCGCCGGTGGCCCCGCAGGGCTGCCAGTTCCCGGGGCGTGCGGTCGGCCAGGTGGTTCAGGGCCAGCGTGTAGGAGAGCGCGGCGCGGTTCCGGGAGTGCACGAACCTGGGGCACGGCGGGAGGGGAGTGGGGAACCCCCTCCCTGATCCCCCCACCAGCACATCCCCTGGCATCCTGTGCTGCAGGGGTGTGAGAGGGGAGTGGGGACACCATCCTTGAGCCCCCTCAGCCCATCCTCGTGGCCTCCTGTAACTCATGTCTGTGAAAGGGGAGTGGGGGCCCCATCCCTGATCCCCCCCCAGCCCATGCCTTGTCATCCTATACCACCTGTCTGCCAAGAGGTGAGTGGAGATCCCATTCCTGACCCCCCAGCCTGTCCCCTGACATCCTGTGCCACATGTCTGTGAGAGGGGAGCGGGATACCCCATCCCTGAGCCTCCCCAGCCCCCCTGCCCTCCCGTACCTCATGTTGTGGATGAAGGTGTGCCTGCGGTGCTCGTGCTCCTCCTCACTGCCGTAGCTCTTCCCAAACTGCTCCTTGTAGCGGTGGAAGAGGCGGTGGTGGACGTGGTCTGTGTCCGGCCCCCTCCCCACAAACTCCTGCATGGGGTTGGCCACGAGGAGGTGCTCGGGGCTGCCCGTGGGCCACTGCTCACACTGCACCCCTGCCACGAGACGTGGGCGGTGCTGGTGCCTCCTGAGCTGGGATGGGCTCTCCTGGATCCCCAAAACCACCAGGGCTGCCCATCCCATCCAGACACATGTATGCAGGGGGGATCTGCATCCATACCTCCTTCCAGAGCCATCTCCTGAGCTCCCACCATCCCACTTGGCACCCTGAGTGAGCACCAGGGGAGCACCCACATCACCCCAGCTCTCGTTCTGCTTTTTTCCCAGGCGAACCAATTCACCAAAATTATCAGGCTCATGGAATCCTGGAATGGTTTGGACTGGAAGGGACCTTAAAGCCCATCTTGTTCCACCCCCCTGCCATGGGCAGGGACACCTTCCACTGGACCAGGTTGCTCCAAGCCCCATCTAACCTGGCCTTGGACACTTCCAGGGATGGAGCAGCCACAGCTTCTCTGGACAACCTGTGCCAGGGCCTCAGCACCCTCACAGGGAAGAATTTTTTCCTAATATCCAATCTAAACCCTTCCAAAAGCCCAAATTTAAGAGTGTTTAGGTGTCAGCACTGGCCGTGGGTGCCCAGGCACACTCACCCTTGGGGAGCTGGAAGACGCCGGGCGGGAAGCGATGGCTGAAGGAGGAATAGTCGATCTCGTACTTGTCATAGTGGGAGCCCAGGAGGCTGTTGAAGCCCCTCACCTCGTAGTGCAGGGGCACGGGGCCGTGGGCAGAGCTGCCCACCCGCAGCGTGTACACGTTCTTCTTGTGCCCCCAGTAGGAGACGTTCTGCCACACGGCACAGCGCTGCCCTCGGAACCGCTCCTCCCGCACGCGCTGGGGACACACGGCAGGGACCGGGGTGCCACCCCAGCGTGAGCTGGGGCACCCCACAGCGATGCCACCCCTACCCTGCATCCTACAGCGCCGAATGCAACCCCCCCAGTCCATCACCCACGGCCGCATCCAGCCGTGTGTTCACCAATTCCCACCTCATGGAGAGGTACCCACCAGACACCCCTTCCCCACGCAGTGCCCTCGTCCCTCCCTTTGCCTGCCCCATCCCACATCCTGGAGGGCCGTTCCCGGGCTCACCCTGAAGTTCTCCAGGCTGGGGAAGACGCTCTGGGGGGCGATGAGGGCCCCGATGGTGCCGTTGATGCGGAAGCACTTGCGGACGTTGAGCTCCGTCTCCGTGGTCTCCGGGGTCACCTTGAAGCTGGCGCCGAAGGGCTCCATGGAGCCAAACTGGTAGGTGACCACTTGGCCTGCGGGCAGGGAATGTCAAGCCTGGCATGGTGATGCCTCTCAGGGCTCTCCTGGTGTTGTCCCCAGAGGTGCTGGGGCAGAAGGAAGGGGATGCTGAGGGGTTGGGGGGGGTCAGACCCCCTTCTGCACCCACCACCGTAGTACTCGATACGGCTCTTCCCACCCGTGAGGTTGTACCAGGCTTCAAAAGGCTCCCTGATCTCTGCATAGGGCAGGCTGATGATTCCTGTGGGCACAGAGAGGAAGGACTCGGGGGCTTTGGGGGGGGCTGAGCCTCAGGGGCATCCCCTGTCCCCCTCCCCTGAGCCTCTGGAGCACCCCGGGGTCCCGCAGCATCACCCCATGGTCACCCCCAGCAGCACCCCATGGCCCAAGCACCCCAACTCCGGCATTCCTGGGGGAATTGGAGCCTCCTTGCTCAGGCATGTCAGGTGGGAGCTTGTGGCTGGAGGTGCAGGACCCCCTTGGGCCGGGCACCCTGTCCCTGAGCAGTACCTGTGACATGGTAGATGTCCCCAAATGTGGGTGTCTCCAGAGGACCTCTGCACTCTGCTCCTGCAAGAAAAACAGAAACAAACCCCAAACCCCCTGATTTCCCATCTCCCCACCGCAGGGGCTGGCAGCAGTGCTGGTCCTTTGCCTGCTGTCCCCCAGGAGAGGGGGACAGACCCAGGGGAGCCTGTGCTGGTGGCAAGGCAGGGCAGACACTGGGGGTCCCCAAGCTGGGGATCCCCGCTCCTCCACCCGCCCTCTGGCTGACTGAGAGTCCCCCCAGCACATCTCCAATCTCCCTGGGGGTGTGACCAGCTCAGGGGCACCCCAAAGCCCCCCCTGCACACCCCAAATATGCACCCCTATATGGAACACTGCCCACCGCCCCGCCACAGCTCCAGGAATAGGGACAGCGACAGAGCAGCCCCTTCCCAGGGCAAAGACCCTCAGCGGCTCAGGACCACCACAGTGCCCAGGGCGAGGGGCACGATGGCATCACCCCGGGATGGGGGCACAGCACCCACCCCCCCACCCCCAGCCCAGCCAGAGCGGGGGCTCACCCAGCAGCACAGCAGCCCCCAGCACCAGCAGCCCCCCCAGCCCCTCCATCCTGCCCACGCTGCTGCCCTGCACCCACGGGTGATTAAATACCACCGGTGGGTGGGCAGGGAGCTGCGGGCAGCCAACGGGCACAGCCCCCCCTTCACCCGGCTGGGATGAGACCAGGGGAAGGCGGGGCTTTGTCTTGCCCCCCTGCCCCACCACGGGCACTCCCCCATCCCTTCCCACCCACACCAGGGTGGGTGCTGATGCCGTGTGCTGGTGGGGCTTGGGGAGGGGGGGGTCAGGGTGGGACTCCGACCCCTGTGGGTGCCCCATGGATGGGGGGTTTGGGGATGGGTGCTGGGGGTGTCCCTGTGCCCCCAGTTTGACAGCCAGGATCCGCTGTGAGCAGGGGGAGCATCTGCAGCAACCGGGGGGCAACGGGGTGCAGTGACACCCACCCAGGCACCCCAGAGCCCCCCTGGGGTGGGACAGGAGCCAAGGTGACCCCACCAAAGGGGAGAGAGAAAGATGGGGAGGTGGGGGCTGTTTGCACCCCTGCATCCTTACGGATACACCATCAGGGCAAGGCCAGGGCTGCAAATAGAGGGGGTTTCATTGGAAAAAGGGGGGAAAAAATGCAGATGAAATGTCGGGAGCAACATGGCAAAGCAGCCCCGGGGAGGAGTGCGACGCTGTCACCACGGTAGAGTGGCCTTCACCCCTCCCACTTGCCGCGGGTCCAGCTGGCCCCCAGCCCAAGGTGACAACGAGCCCCAAACAAAGATGATAAGGGCTCATTGTGGGCTTGGCCGGGTCTTGTTGGGCTGGACTGGGCTGCACCCCGGGGTGCGGGGCTGGGCTGGTGCCCCCCGGGCTGCAGCACCTCCCCAGGGACCTGCGGAGGCTGTAAGTGCTGAAGGCAAAACAAGAGATGAAGCGCCTGAGGACTGACCCTGTGAATGACTGGCTGGGATGATGCATCCCAATCATTCCTGGACAGTGATGAACAGCTTTTGAAGTCGTGATACCAAGCCTGACTCAAGCAGGTCTTCCAAAATGTTATCCAAGTGCAAGTTATTGTTTTGGGGTTTTTTCCCCCCCCACGTTTTTGATTTTGTTTTTTAATTATCTAGTTTTTCTCTGGGAGGGATATTCAGGTTACATTGGAGAATATTCAGGATATTCAGGAGATACTCAGGTTATACTGGAGAAAAGCCTAGGAAATTTAATGATCTGGCCTGAAAAATCTGTGAAAAACCTGAAATCTATGAAAAGGCTGAAAAACCATCACAGCCCACCACTGCAGACGTGCATCCTGCCCCGAGGATGCACCAGCAAAGATGGGAGACCACCAGAGTGAGGGCAGGGAGAACTTCCCACCCTGTTTTAGTATCCTCATGCACTGATCCTGCTCTCCAGGATGGCTTGATCCCAAACTAGGAGCTCCCAGCCGAGCCATGGCCACAGGGTAAAGGGGGAGCAGCCCCAGGGGGTGAAGGGTGACTCTGGCAAACACCCCGGTGACGTCCCCACCCGCAGCCACAACAGGGACCGGGGCAGTGGGGCAGAGGGTGGATGCCTTCCCCCCTCCCCGACACCCCACGCCAGGAATTTCTCATCTCAGCAGAAATCCCTGGGGTTGTTTGTGCTCCACCTCAGAGACAGAGCTGGAAAAGCCGCTCCCCTCGCCCCGGGTGTCTGGGACGGGCTGTGAGAGCCAGCTGGCTCTGCCAGGCAGGTCCCCTCCCTGGGAGGCCCCTGGGGTCCCACAGGACCAAGAAAAACCAGCCTGGGGACAGGATGTGTCACTGGGGGCTGCACAGGGGGCACAGCTGGGTGGGCAGCAGTTGAATCCCCGCTGTAGAAGCCATCCAGTATTTTTCCAGTGTCTTTATTGGCAAGCCCACTGCTGGGTCCCCATCCTGCCCCGTGTCCAGCACCCCATGGCCCTGTCCTGCTTCCTGCTGAGTGGAGGCTCCACCGAAGGGGCTGATCCAGGGCTGGGTGCCCAGAGTGTCACCGAGGGCTGTCCCTACAGGGCCGGGGTGGCTCAGGCCAGGATGGGATAGGTGGCCTCGGTGGCCACGCCGCAGTTGTTGTCCTTCATGGCCATGAGGATGTAGCCGTCGTTGCCCCAGTAGGTGGACCAGGAGTTCTTGATGAGCCAGTAGGTCTCTCCCTGCAGGACCCCGTAGCCCACGGCCAGCACTGCGTGGTCCAGCGACCCTGGTGTGTTGTCTGCAGGGAATGACGTGGGAGAGGGTTCATTTGAATGGTATTCCTGTTCAGAGAGCATCACTGTGTGGAGAGCATCCTTGACCTAAGTGTATCCCTGCCCAGTTATCATCCCTATCTAGAGAGCATCCCTGACCGAAGAGCATCCCTGTCTGGAGAACATCCCTGTACAGTGATTATCCTTGTCGGAGAGCATCCTTATCCAGTGAGCATCCCTGTTTGGAGACCACCTGTATCCAGAGAACATCCCTATCCAGAGAGCACCCCAGACCTAAGAGCATCCCTGTCCAGAGATCGTTACTGTCTGGTGACCATCCCTTTCTAGTGAGCATTCCTGTCTGAAGGAATCCATCCCTGTGTGGAGAGGATCCCTGTCTGGAGAGCATCCCTGTATGGACAGTATCCTTACCCCTAGAGAGAGATCCTGAGAGCATCCTGAGAGCACCCCTGACCTTAGAGCATCCCTGTCCAGAGACCATTCCTGCCTGGTGACCATCCCTGTCTGGAGAGGATCCCTGTCCAGCGAACATCCCAACCTGGAGAGCATCCCTGCTCCAGGGCTGCCCACAGTGCTGCAGAGCACCGCAGGGCCGGTCCCCTCCACCCTTCCCTGGGCCGCCAGGATGGGAACTGAGTGTCCTGGCAATTCCCTGGGCACCCAGGTCCTGCCGTGCCCCGTGTGCCGCCCGACTCACCGCACTTGGGCTCGTAGTAGATGCCGTTGGAGTAGAAGGAGAAGCTCTTGTGGGAGGCGTCGATGCTCACGGCCACGGGGCCGTGCTTGTAGATGGCGGCTTTGACAGCCGTGGTGTTGCCCGAGGTGACGTTGACGTAGCCCGTGATCTTGGCCAGCATCTCCGACTGGTTGTAGTGGCACAAACCGTTCTACGCACCCAGGGGACACACACACACTGTCAGCAGCACGCCCTGGTCCCCCTCCCTGCGCCCACCCTGCCTGCTCCCCGTGGAGCTCTTCCCAGCGATCCGGGGTTTGGGCTGTGGCAGCGTTCCCGCTGTCCTCCCAAGCCCAGGGTGGTGGGGATGTTTTCCCAGTTGCACAGGGAGCTGGCTCTGCACCCCAAGCCCTGGGGGGGGCTGTTGCCTGTGTCTTGCAGCCACGTCCCTGTCCCCAGGCAGCTTTGCTCCATCCCTGCTCCCCAGGGTACGGAGTGACCCACAGCACCACCCATGGGTGGAGGAGCCTTGTCCCTGTTTTGCAAGAAGAGAAACTGAGGCACACAGTGATGAAACTGTCCAGCCGAGCCCTGGGGCTTGGCTTTGGGCTGTGCTTTGAACCACAGGAGCCTGCTGCCTTGGGGACAAAGTGACATCCACACCTCCAGAGCCTGCTAGTGCCTTTGACCCATCGAGGGGGGTCCCACCATGGCTTTAAGCCCCAAGACATTGGGGACCCTGTCAGGGACATGGAGCCACCCCTACCTGTCCCTTGTAGGTGCCGTAGGACTCGGTGCTGGCGATGCCACCGTGTTTCTTGATCCACTC
>NW_020927101.1:0-344 GCF_003984885.1 Neopelma chrysocephalum
CCGTAGGACTCGGTGCTGGCGATGCCACCGTGTTTCTTGATCCACTCGTAGGCTCTCCACTCCTCCCCCCCCGTCACAGGCGTAGTTCCCGAAGCCCCAGGAGCAGTCGATGAGGACTTGTTGGGACAGGGGGGTCAGCACGCCGGTCTGTGGGGGGGACACGCTGCAGGGCTGGGGACAGGCACCCTCCAGGCACCCCATCCATCCCCGTGGGGCACAGCCCCGCTCCCACCTTGAGGAACAGGGCACCCTCCATGGCCCCCGTGGTGGCGAAGCTCCAGCACGACCCGCAGACGGCCTGGTCCTTCACGGGGGTGACGGCGCCTGGGGACAGCGGGGTGGGG
>NW_020927102.1:0-619 GCF_003984885.1 Neopelma chrysocephalum
TACTACAAACACTCAAGACCTGGAGGACAACACTGATGCAATAGTGACACTGCCTGTGGAACTTGCAAAGGCAATGATACCTGAAGCTGGGATATCACAAAACAGGGATCCCAAAGCCCAGGACTCCCTCTCCAAGGCAGCCCCACGGAGAGCACAGCTGGAGAAGACCTGAGCACCATGGTTTGTTAGAACTCAGCCAGTGAAAGTGTTTTGAAGTGGCAGTCTGAGTACAAATGCATTTGTAAGGCTTTGCCTGTCTTCGCTAATCCCACATACTTCATCCATCCCTTGAGAAACATAAAACCCTGAGTTGCCATGCTGTCCTAAAGCTTGGGATTGCATGGTGCCTTGAGATTTTCCAAATAAGTTGCTCAGGTCTTCTCCAGCTGTGCTCTCCGTGGGGCTGCCTTGGAGAGGGAGTCCTGGGCTTTGGGATCCCTGTTTTGTGATATCCCAGCTTCAGGTATCATTGCCTTTGCAAGTTCCACAGGCAGTGTCACTATTGCATCAGTGTTGTCCTCCAGGTCTTGAGTGTTTGTAGTATCAGCAGCTGCACTGTTAGGCAGGAAAGGGAGCTTCCTTTTATGTGGGTATTCCTGATTTTTGTGTGGCTGCTGGT
>NW_020927103.1:0-6834 GCF_003984885.1 Neopelma chrysocephalum
CCTGGTCCTTCACGGGGGTGACGGCGCCTGGGGACAGCGGGGTGGGGACACGTGGCCAACTGGGCTGCTGGCTGTCCCCACACAGACCCCAGTGTGCACAGCTCTGGTGTCACCAGCCCCCTCCTCACCGTAGAGCCGCCAGTCGAGGCTCTCTGGCAGAGTGAGGCCGGTGTAGAGGTGGGTGGGGAAGGGCTGCCCGTTGTTGGGGTCCCCGCTGCGCCGGCGGCCCCGCAGGGCTGCCAGTTCCCGGGGCGTGCGGTCGGCCAGGTGGTTCAGGGCCAGCGTGTAGGAGAGCGCGGCGCGGTTCCGGGAGTGCACGAACCTGGGGCACGGCGGGAGGGCAGTGGGGAACCCCCTCCCTGATCCCCCCACCAGCACATCCCCCGGCATCCTGTGCTGCAGGGGTGTGAGAGGGGAGTGGGGACCCCATCCCTGATCCCCCACCACCCCGTGCCTTGTCACCCTATACCACCTGTCTGCCAAGAGGTGAGTGGAGATCCCATTCCTGACCCCCCAGCCTGTCCCCTGACGTCCTGTGCCACGTGTCTGTGAGAGGGGAGCAGGGTACCCCATCCCTCAGCCCCCCCAGCCCCCCTGCCCTCCCGTACCTCATGTTGTGGATGAAGGTGTGCCTGCGGTGCTCGTGCTCCTCCTCGCTGCCGTAGCTCTTCCCAAACTGCTCCTTGTAGCGGTGGAAGAGCCGGTGGTGGACGTGGTCTGTGTCCGGCCCCCTCCCCACAAACTCCTGCATGGGGTTGGCCACGAGGAGGTGCTCGGGGCTGCCCGTGGGCCACTGCTCACACTGCACCCCTGCCACGAGATGTGAGTGGTGCTGGTGCCTCCTGAGCTGGGATGGGCTCTTCTGAATCCCCAAAACCACCGGGGCTGCCCGTCCCATCCAGACACGTGTATGCAGGGGTGATCTGCATCCGTACCTCCTTCCAGAGCCATCTCCTGAGCTCCCACCATCCCACTTGGCACCCTGAGTGAGCATCAGGGGAGCACTCGCATCACCCCAGCTCTCGTTCTGCTTTTTTCTCAGGCAAACCAATTCACCAAAATTATCAGGCTCATGGAATCCTGGAATGGTTTGGACTGGAAGGGACCTTAAAGCCCATCTTGTTCCACCCCCCTGCCATGGGCAGGGACATCTTCCACTGGACCAGGTTGCTCCAAGCCCCATCTAACCTGGCCTTGGACACTTCCAGGGATGGAGCAGCCACAGCTTTTCTGGACAACCTGTGCCAGGGCCTCAGCACCCTCACAGGGAAGAATTTCTTCCTAATATCCAATCTAAACCCTTCCAAAAGCCCAAATTTAAGAGTGCCCAGGCACACTTACCCTCGGGGAGCTGGAAGACGCCGGGCGGGAAGTGATGGCTGAAGGAGGAATAGTCTATCTCGTACTTGTCATAGTGGGAGCCCAGGAGGCTGTTGAAGCCCCTCACCTCGTAGTGCAGGGGCACGGGGCCGTGGGCAGAGCTGCCCACCCGCAGCGTGTACACGTTCTTCTTGTGCCCCCAGTAGGAGACGTTCTGCCACAGGGCACAGCGCTGCCCTCGGAACCGCTCCTCCCGCACGCGCTGGGGACACACGGCAGGGACAGGGGTGCCACCCCAACGTGAGCTGGGGCACCCCACAGCGATGCCACCCCTACCCTGCATCCTGCCACGCCGAAAGCAACCCCCCCAATCCATCACCCACGGCCGCATCCAGCCGTGTGTTCACCAATTCCCACCTCGTGGGGAGGTACCCACCAGACACCCCTTACCCACGCAGTGCCCTCGTCCCTCCCTTTGCCTGCCCCATCCCACATCCTGGAGGGCCGTTCCCGGGCTCACCCTGAAGTTCTCCAGGCTGGGGAAGACGCTCTGGGGGGCGATGAGGGCCCCGATGGTGCCGTTGATGCGGAAGCACTTGCGGACGTTGAGCTCCGTCTCCGTGGTCTCTGGGGTCACTTTGAAGCTGGCACCAAAGGGCTCCATGGAGCCAAACTGGTAGGTGACCACTTGGCCTGCGGGCAGGGAATGTCAAGCCTGGCACAGTGATGCCTCTCAGGCTCTCCTGGCGTTGTCCCCAGAGGTGCTGGGGCAGAAGGAAGGGGATGCTGAGGGGTTGGGGGGGTCAGACCCCCTTCTGCACCCACCACCGTAGTACTCGATACGGCTCTTCCCACCCGTGAGGTTGTACCAGGCTTCAAAAGGCTCCCTGATCTCTGCATAGGGCAGGCTGATGATTCCTGTGGGCACAGAGAGGAAGGACTCGGGGGCTTTGGGGGGGGCTGAGCCTCAGGGGCATCCCCTGTCCCCCTCCCCTGAGCCTCTGGAGCACCCCAGGGTCCCACAGCATCACCCCATGGTCACCCCCAGCAGCACCCCACGGCCCGAGCACCCCAACTCCAGCATTCCTGGGGGAATTGGAGCCTCCTTGCTCAGGCATGTCAGGTGGGAGCTGGTGGCTGGAGGTGCAGGACCCCCTTGGGCTGGGCACCCTGTCCCTGAGCAGTACCTGTGACATGGTAGATGTCCCCAAATGTGGGTGTCTCCAGAGGACCTCTGCACTCTGCTCCTGCAAGAAAAACAGAAACAAACCCCAAACCCCCTGATTTCCCATCTCCCCACCGCAGGGGCTGGCAGCAGTGCTGGTCCTTGGCCTGCTGTCCCCCAGGAGAGGGGGACAGACCCAGGGGAGCCTGTGCTGGTGGCAAGGCAGGGCAGACACTGGGGGTCCCCAAGCCGGGGATCCCCGCTCCTCCACCCGCCCTCTGGCTGACCGAGAGTCCCCCCAGCACATCTCCAATCTCCCTGGGGGTGTGACCAGCGCAGGGGCACCCCAAAGCCCCCCCTGCACACCCCAAATATGCACCCCTATATGGAACACTGCCCACTGCCCCGCCACAGCTCCAGGAATGGGGACAGGGACAGAGCAACCCCTTCCCAGGGCAAAGACCCTCAGCGGCCCAGGACCACCACAGTGCCCAGGGCGAGGGGCACGATGGCATCACCCCGGGATGGGGGCACAGCACCCACCCCCCCACCCCGAGCCCAGCCAGGGCGGGGGCTCACCCAGCAGCACAGCAGCCCCCAGCACCAGCAGCCCCCCCAGCCCCTCCATCCTACTCACGCCGCTGCCCTGCACCCACGGGTGATTAAATACCACCGGTGGGTGGGCAGGGAGCTGCGGGCAACCAACGGGCACAGCCCCCCCTTCACCCCGCTGGGATGAGACCAGGGGGAAGGCGGGGCTTTGTTTTGCCCCCCTGTCCCACCACGGGCACTCCCCCGTCCCTTCCCACCCGCACCAGGGTGGGTGCTGATGCCGTGTGCTGGTAGGGCTTGGGGAGGGGGGGTCAGGGTGAGACCCCGGCCCCTGTGGGTGCCCCATGGATGGGGGGTTTGGGGATGGGTGCTGGGGGTGTCCCTGTGCCCCCAGTTTGACAGCCAGGATCCGCTGTGAGCAGGGGGAGCATCTGCAGCAACCGGGGGGCAACGGGGTGCAGTGACACCCACCCAGGCACCCCAGAGCCCCCCTGGGGTGGGACAGGAGCCAAGATGACCCCACAAAAAGGGAGATAGAAAGATGAGGAGGTGGGGGTTGTTTGCACCCCTGCATCCTTACGGATACACCATCAGGGCAAGGCCAGGGCTGCAAATAGAGGGGATTTCATTGGAAAAAGGGGGGGAAAAATGCAGATGAAATGTCGGGAGCAACATGGCAAAACAGCCCCGGGGAGGAGCGCGGCGCTGTCACCACGGTAGACTGGCCTTCACCCCTCCCACTTGCCGCGGGTCCAGCTGGCCCCCGGCCCAAGGTGACAACGAGCCCCAAACAAAGCTGATAAGGGCTCACTGTGGGCTTGGCCGGGTCTTGTTGGGCTGGACTGGGCTGCACCCCGGGGTGCGGGGCTGGGCTGGTGCCCCCCGGGCTGCAGCACCTCCCCAGGGACCTGGGGAGGTTGTAAGTGCTGAAGGCAAAACAAGAAATGAAGTGCCTGAGGACTGACCCTGTGAATGACTGGCTGGGATGATGCATCCCAATCATTCCTGGACAGTGATGAACAGCTTTTGAAGTCGTGATACCAAACCTGACTCAAGCAGGTCTTCCAAAATGCTATCCAAGTGCAAGTTATTGTTTTGGGGGTTTTTTCCCCCATGTTTTTGGTTTTGTTTTTTTAATTATCTAGTTTTTCTCTGGGAGGGATATTCAGGTTACATTGGAGAATATTCAGGATATTCAGGAATATTCAGGAGATACTCAGGTTATACTGGAGAAAAGCCTAGGAAATTTAATGATCTGGCCTGAAAAAGCTGTGAAAAACCTGAAATCTATGAAAAGGCTGAAAAACCGTCACAGCCCACCACTGCAGACGTGCATCCTGCCCCGAGGATGCGCCAGCAAAGATGGGAGACCACCAGAGTGAGAGCAGGGAGAACTTCCCACCCTGTTTTAGTATCCTCATGCACTGATCCTGCTCTCCAGGATGGCTTGATCCCAAACTAGGAGCTCCCAGCTGAGCCATGGCCACGGGGTAAAGGGGGAGCAGCCCCAGGGGGTGAAGGGTGACACTGGCAAACACCCCGGTGACGTCCCCACCCGCAGCCACAACAGGGACCGGGGCAGTGGGGCAGAGGGTGGATGCCTTCCCCCCTCCCCGACACCCCACGCCAGGAATTTCTCATCTCAGCAGAAATCCCTGGGGTTGTTTGTGCTCCACCTCAGAGACAGAGCTGGAAAAGCCGCTCCCCTCGCCCCGGGTGTCTGGGACAGGCTGTGAGAGCCAGCTGGCTCTGCCAGGCAGGTCCCCTCCCTGGGAGGCCCCTGGGGTCCCACAGGACCAAGAAAAACCAGCCTGGGGACAGGATGTGTCACTGGGGGCTGCACAGGGGGCACAGCTGGGTGGGCAGCAGTTGAATCCCTGCTGTAGAAGCCATCCAGTATTTTTCCAGTGTCTTTATTGGCAAGCCCACTGCTGGGTCCCCATCCTGCCCCGTGTCCAGCACCCCGTGGCCCTGTCCTGCTTCCTGCTGCGTGGGGGCTCCACCGAAGGGGCTGATCCAGGGCTGGGTGCCCAGAGTGTCACCGAGGGCTGTCCCTGCAGGGCCAGGGTGGCTCAGGCCAGGATGGGGTAGGTGGCCTCGGTGGCCACGCCGCAGTTGTTGTCCTTCATGGCCATGAGGATGTAGCCGTCGTTGCCCCAGTAGGTGGACCAGGAGTTCTTGATGAGCCAGTAGGTCTCTCCCTGCAGGACCCCGTAGCCCACGGCCAGCACTGCATGGTCCAGCGACCCTGGTGTGTTGTCTGCAGGGAATGACGTGGGAGAGGGTTCATTTGGATGGTATTCCTGTTCAGAGAGCATCCCTGTCTGGAGAGCATCCTTGACCTAAGTGTATCCCTGCCCAGTTATCATCCCTACCTAGAGAGCATTCCTGACCTAAGAGCATCCCTGTCTGGAGCACATCCCTGTACAGTGATTATCCTTGTCAGAGAGCATCCTTATCCAGTGAGCATCCCTGTTTGGAGACCACCTGTATCCAGAGAACATCCCTATCCAGAGAGCACCCCAGACCTAAGAGCATCCCTGTCCAGAGATCATTACTGTCTGGTGACCATCCCTGCCTAGTGAGCATTCCTGTCTGAAGGAATCCATCCCTGTGTGGAGAGGATCCCTGTCTGGAGAGCATCCCTGTATGGACAGTATCCTTACCCCTAGAGAGAGATCCTGACCTGAGAGCATCCTGAGAGCACCCCTGACCTAAGAGCATCCCTGTCCACAGACCATTCCTGCTTGGTGACCATCCCTGTCTGGAGAGGATCCCTGTCCAGCGAACATCCCAACCTGGAGAGCATCCCTGCTCCCAGGGCTGCCCACAGTGCTGCAGAGCACCGCAGAGCCGGTCCCCTCCACCCTTCCCTGGGCCACCAGGATGGGAACTGAGTGTCCTGGCAATTCCCTGGGCACCCAGGTCCTGCCGTGCCCCGTGTGCCACCCGACTCACCGCACTTGGGCTCGTAGTAGATGCCGTTGGAGTAGAAGGAGAAGCTCTTGTGGGAGGCGTCGATGCTCACGGCCACGGGGCCGTGCTTGTAGATGGCGGCTTTGACGGCCGTGGTGTTGCCCGAGGTGACATTGACATAGCCCGTGATCTTGGCCAGCATCTCCGACTGGTTGTAGTGGCACAAACCGTTCTACACACCCAGGGGACACACACACACTGTCAGCAGCACACCCAGGGGACACACACACACTGTCAGCAGCACGCCCTGGTCCCCCTCCCTGTGCCCACCCTGCCTGCTCCCTGTGGAGCTCTTCCCAGCGATCCAGGGTTTGGGCTGTGACAGCGTTCCCGCTGTCCTCCCAAGCCCAGGGTGGTGGGGATGTTTTCCCAGTTGCACAGGGAGCTGGCTCTGCACCCCAAGCCCTGGGGGGCTGTTGCCTGTGTCTTGCAGCCACTTCCCTGTCCCCAGGCAGCTTTGCCCCATCCCTGCTCCCCAGGGTACAGAGTGACCCACAGCAGCACTCATGGGTGGAGGAGTCTTGTCCCTGTTTTGCAAGAAGAGAAACTGAGGCACACAGTGATGAAATTGCCCAGCTGAGCCCTGGGGCTTGGCTTTGGACTGTGCTTTGAACCACAGGAGCCTGCTGCCTTGGGGACGAGGTGACATCCACACCTCCAGAGCCTGCTAGTGCCTTTGACCCATCGAGGGGGGTCCCACCATGGCTTTAATCCCCAAGACATTGGGGACCCTGTCAGGGACATGGAGCCACCCCTACCTGTCCCTTGTAGGTGCCGTAGGACTCGGTGCTGGCGATGCCACCGTGTTTCTTGATCCACTC
>NW_020927104.1:0-344 GCF_003984885.1 Neopelma chrysocephalum
CCGTAGGACTCGGTGCTGGCGATGCCACCGTGTTTCTTGATCCACTCGTAGGCTCTCCACTCCTCCCCCCCCGTCACAGGCGTAGTTCCCGAAGCCCCAGGAGCAGTCGATGAGGACTTGTTGGGACAGGGGGGTCAGCACGCCGGTCTGTGGGGGGGACACGCTGCAGGGCTGGGGACAGGCACCCTCCAGGCACCCCATCCACCCCCGTGGGGCACAGCCCCGCTCCCACCTTGAGGAACAGGGCACCTTCCATGGCCCCCGTGGTGGCGAAGCTCCAGCACGACCCGCAGACGGCCTGGTCCTTCACGGGGGTGACGGCGCCTGGGGACAGCGGGGTGGGG
>NW_020927105.1:0-330 GCF_003984885.1 Neopelma chrysocephalum
GGTGAAACTATAGATATTCCTTGACTCCCATCCCATTACTAGTATGAGACAAAATGATACATGTGCTGATAAAAGGATTTGAAATGATGGTCTGTGTGTCAGAAGTGCCAGTACAGTCAGAATTATTTTTAAAAGATTATATTAAAGCATAAATTAAAAGGCTATCCAGAAAGAAAAGTAGATGACTTCCCACAGGATATGTGAATAATCTATGAGAAAGACTGAGCCCATTAAGGGTAACTACACAGTGTATGCTAAACCTTGATAGATGTTATACCCTATTGGAAGTCATCTACTTTTCTTTCTGGATAGCCTTTTAATTTATGCTTT
>NW_020927106.1:0-484 GCF_003984885.1 Neopelma chrysocephalum
ATGCTAATTAATAATTGTAGATGGCAACCCTTCCTCATTTTTGTAAATTAATGCCAGTTGAATTCTCTAAAACAAATAAACACGACTACAGATGGGGCAGCTACTTGTATATGCCCAGCACAGCATATGTAGATTAGGAAATGGGGTGGGACTGAAATCTCCACCAGGCTACAAACAGGTAGTAGACAAGCACCATTACCACAACCTGCCACACTCAGAAAATCAGATAGTTCATCCCTTTGCCCACCAGGTTCCATTCTGGGAGGCTTTCCAAGGCAGGTTGTGGTAATGGTGCTTGTCTACTACCTGTTTGTAGCCTGGTGGAGATTTCAGTCCCACCCCATTTCCTAATCTACATATGCTGTGCTGGGCATATACAAGTAGCTGCCCCATCTGTAGTCGTGTTTATTTGTTTTAGAGAATTCAACTGGCATTAATTTACAAAAATGAGGAAGGGTTGCCATCTACAATTATTAATTAGCAT
>NW_020927107.1:0-455 GCF_003984885.1 Neopelma chrysocephalum
GGTAAAAGACCTTTCCCCAAATCTTCGTTCGCGAAGATGGGCCATTATTATTATTGTGAGCCATCATCTCTCTGCTCAGGAAAAGGCTTGTCTAGTAACTCAGCAGCTCCCCACTTTCTGTGCTATTCCTGCCATTTCCTTGCAAAATACTAAATTAACTAGGGACCCCTGGTGGCCTAGTGGTTAGCGTGCAGGACTTTCACTGCTGCGACCACGGGTTCGATTCCCAGTCCCTCCCGGGCAGATGGAACCCGTTAGCCCTGTGTGGCCATCCATCTATGAGAAGGACACTCTAAACAAACCTACGTCCTGAGGACCTCACTGCCATTGTCCAAGCTTGCTTGGCCCCGGCAGATGAACCTTAGGATTAAAGGGTGGGCTCAGTTCAGCGCAGGCTGTGTCTCACCTAAAAAATCCATTGCGCAGGCTGGAAAGGTAAAAGACCTTTCCCCAAA
>NW_020927108.1:0-667 GCF_003984885.1 Neopelma chrysocephalum
AATAAGACTGGGGTTAGTGTAGATTGAAAATAGTCTTCTCCCTCCCTATGCATCCTTATAGCCCTTTTCTTGCATTATGAACTCGCCTTCCTTGAACATGATGAGAACTGCTCACGGTGTGTCAGATGAGATCATCTCTCAGCCTTGCACAATACAATCAATATGTTCCTATTTCTCCTGGAAGTACCTTGTGTGACACAGCCCAGGCTGATACTTGCTTCCTTCATTTCTCAAACCTGTTTCATGCCCCAACATTGTAGAACTTCAGATAGGAATAAGAAGTGTTGAATTTCATTGCATAGTTAGCAGACTTGATGTTGAATTGGGGCATGAAACAGGTTTGAGAAATGAAGGAAGCAAGTATCAGCCTGGGCTGTGTCACACAAGGTACTTCCAGGAGAAATAGGAACATATTGATTGTATTGTGCAAGGCTGAGAGATGATCTCATCTGACACACCGTGAGCAGTTCTCATCATGTTCAAGGAAGGCGAGTTCATAATGCAAGAAAAGGGCTATAAGGATGCATAGGGAGTGGAGAGCCTTGGGGAGGAAACTGGAAAAGCTTCACTTGTTTGGCTTAGTCAGATAAAGATAGAAAATGGTACAATTTCTCTTCTTAAATAAGACTGGGGTTAGTGTAGATTGAAAATAGTCTTCTCCCTCCCT
>NW_020927109.1:0-7557 GCF_003984885.1 Neopelma chrysocephalum
TCTACCATTGCTCAAGAGTAGAATGGGCCCTAGCCTAAGGTCCTTTATCGACTGCTTTGGTCATGCTATCCATTTGTATCTACTTGGGGGAAAGTTGTGCTGTCTGCTGCTCATGATGCCAAGCTGCCTGGCAAAAGAGATTTGCTGTAATTGTGGTATTTTTGCTCTTCCCCTTTCAGCTTTTTAGGCAGCAGTGAGTCAGTCTTCTGCTTCGTGGTTCTCTCCTTCACAACTCTTCTGGTCTCATGCAAGACTTTCCTAAAATTGATGACTGCTCACTGCTGCCTAAAAAGCTGAAAGGGGAAGAGCAAAAATACCACAATTACAGCAAATCTCTTTTGCCAGGCAGCTTGGCATCATGAGCAGCAGACAGCACAACTTTCCCCCAAGTAGATACAAATGGATAGCATGACCAAAGCAGTCGATAAAGGACCTTAGGCTAGGGCCCATTCTACTCTTGAGCAATGGTAGAGACTATGTTTGGTCATGAAATGTGAAGACGTCACGACATTCCAAGTGCTGAGTGCAATTCAGGATGCAGTAGATCTCTTCTAGGACGTGTGTGGGGAAATGTTTCCCAGAGCTGGAGAAATTTCAGCTTAAAAATTCCTTCTTGTCTTACTCATTGTGCCAAGGAAAACACAGCACTAGGGCCAGGGAATCTCACAGCAGAAAGAAGCAAGCCCACGAATGAGTCCACTGTAGCATCCATAATGGTCATGAATGCATGCTGGCCCTTCACATGGGGGAGAACTGGAAATGGCTTTGGACACAGCCCTGCCCTGTGGCTGGTTGGTATTGATGCCATCTCAAAACAGAAGATGGAGAAAGCAGCACTGGTCTGCCAGGCTTGGAAATACTGGAAGAGAGAAGGTAAAGGAAGGGAGAGTGAAGGGACCAAAGGAGGTAAGGAAATATGTAAGTTGAATACTTTTTAAAGAAAGCCTTACATCAATCCCTGTGTTACTGAACCAAGACACTCAAGTGAGAAAGTCATTAGAGTTCATTACCCCTAGTAACCCATGGCCATTAATTCTCTCTGGCAGCAATACCTAACGTTGCAGCAACATCTAGCCTATGGCTCTGCACACTGGAATGTAGAGACACAATAGGGTACAAATATGTGCCCCATAGATGTTAAGGAAGTTGAAGAAGATAAAAATGGTGCCAAGGAGAAAAGAGCAGATAAGTGAGCAAGGTGAACCACAAATCATTTACAGATATTGCTCCTCCTGGCACCAAAGTTCGGCAGTGCATCCACAGGAGAAAACACCTCTTTTGGGAATGACAGGCACACTCCATCTGTTGTTTCATGTTTCTTCACCTTTTCTGTGTCGCCACATGAATTCTCAGTCGCAAAGCTCTTTATTAGCTTAGTACTTAAATGCTCCAGTAAGGAAATTAACCTGATTAATCAACACTCCTTCCTATACTGAAATGGCCCAGGAAGTGCTGAGTCTGCTTTAAACCAAAAACTTGCTACATTTTTGTCACTACTGCAAAGCAGGATGGTACCTCTCATGTAACAGCCTGAAAAGGGGATTTGTCACCAGGTTTTCCATACTGTTGCTTTCAGGACCACTCTGGCTGTCTTCCTGGGAAAAATAAATATCCTGGCACTCACAGCTACCAACCCGTCTTTCAGATCCCTTTACCCCCTAGAAAACTCTACTGTGTGCCTTTTTGTTTAGGGTTTTCAGACCAAATCATAGGTGATAATCGAGATTTCAGTAACAAAGTATCTTCAAAGGGAATACCTGATCTTTCTCTCTGATAATCATGGAAGTCTGCTTAAAGTCCCCCCCTCCCCACCCCCCCAGCTCTGGTTATGGAGACTAAGAGAGAGGAATGTTCTCTCACAGAGTGTACCCTTTAGCCACTCTTGATCAAAGCCTGGATCAAAGCCTGGCAGTTGGTATCCATCCAGAAGCAAACAAATAAATGCACAGGTGGAGAAATGAGGATCTGCAATTTGCCCTTGGGTAGACAGTCTTCTATGTCAATACTGTGAGTATTCTCAGCTGTTAAGTAAAAGCTGAGAAGATAAATCCCAAATATAAGAAATTAAAATCAATAAACTCGCTGAGTCCTCCATGTCACAGTTCAGGCTCATAAAGAGATACAGCCACTAAATCCCTACAGTGCTGCTTTCTCACAATTGCACACATTAGGAAAAGGGAGAAAAGAGTTATATGAAACATTTGTCTGGGTATAGGAATCAGTTATCTTAATGATGCAATATCAAAAGGAAATATTGTCTCATTTAGACATCTACCAGCTACAGTCACTACAATACTCCCAAAAGAATGGTAATTATTCTCACAGATGCCTAGAAATTAAGAATTATACTTTCACTATGTTTAATATCCTAGCTGTGCTTTCAAGGATCATCTATCTTAGTAAAGCTTTGGGGATCTAATTCAATTGCTTTTTGCCTGTCATTGCTTATTTATAAAACACGTGTCCTTCTGGTGATACTTTGTTCTAGTGGATCTCCCAGAAGCTGGAAAAACTGATGAACAAGACAGATGTGATCTGCTCACCATGCCTGTAGGACTGCATCCTGTCCTCAACTGTCTTGTTTTGCAAAACACAGACCATACCTAAAAAATGCATCTGCCTCAAGCTGATCATGCCACATGGTAGGCCAGAGACACAGCCACCTTTTGATACTTTGTGCTGATTGTTCTGCTAAAATCAACAGCTACCTTGTGATTTTTCACCACAGCTAACAACATCTGCAAGGTGTGAGATGTTTGTTTACCTGTGTGCGGATAAAGAATAATTTATAATGGATTATTTACAAGATCACATCATTATGGAACAGCTTTACCTGGAGCCCTAAAGTAACACCAAAATTGATAAGCTATGCAAAGACAACTGAAATGCAGCCATTCCTCAAGTGAGACACTGTAGTGCTTGGCGATGTCACATGCATGTGCCAATGATAAAGACAAAGCGTCAGAGTAATGTTAGAGGATGAGAAGAAAAGTTGATGTGGAGCTGTGAGTAGAGCATGAAAAGCTAACACGGGCATTTCACTTGGGCTTTACACATATCCAGTGTCTAGCAGTAAGGAAACAATGCCAGGAACAAGCCCAAGGACACAATGCTATGAGGAGACTGCAACACAGGAAGGTAGAATCTTAGAAAGTACTGCAAAGTGGATGTCAGGAGCCCAAGGAAGGAATGTTGGTGGTCCCACGGGGAACTGAGCGGGATACATGGAGGACATGGAGGTGGTAGGGAGAGGAGAGGCACTAAACCCATTTCTGCTGTTAAACTTGTTCTACTGTGTTCCAACACAGCAATTGAAAATACTAGAACTATTGAAAATGGACTCAACTTGAAGGTCACAAATACTCATCTTGAATTTTGTGCCTCTCCTCATATGCTTAAAATTAACTGTATGCTTAAGTTCTTTCAGGATGGAAATGCTAATTGATAGGCAGCATCAAAATTCAGGCTAAAAAAGTGTGCAGATTGTTACCATCCTTCTATAGAAAACAAATGGCAATGCCTTTCAGCCCTGAAAGTTACCTCTCTCAATAGTCTAGAGTATACTGTTCTTCTGATTAACAAACCACAAGATGGATTTCTTTCCAAGCATCTGACGCTGTGTGAATAATTTTCTTAATCAAAACGAATAAGCAGGAAGCACATATTTTATCATTGCCGCCATGATAGCTGTGAATTATTGCATTTTTCACTCAACTACTCTTGTGGTTTGTTAATCAGAAGAACAGTATACTCTAGACTATTGAGAGAGGTAACTTTCAGGGCTGAAAGGCATTGCCATTTGTTTTCTATAGAAGGATGGTAACAATCTGCACACTTTTTTAGCCTGAATTTTGATGCTGCCTATCAATTAGCATTTCCATCCTGAAAGAACTTAAGCATACAGTTAATTTTAAGCATATGAGGAGAGGCACAAAATTCAAGATGAGTATTTGTGACCTTCAAGTTGAGTCCATTTTCAATAGTTCTAGTATTTTCAATTGCTGTGTTGGAACACAGTAGAACAAGTTTAACAGCAGAAATGGGTTTAGTGCCTCTCCTCTCCCTACCACCTCCATGTCCTCCATGTATCCCGCTCAGTTCCCCGTGGGACCACCAACATTCCTTCCTTGGGCTCCTGACATCCACTTTGCAGTACTTTCTAAGATTCTACCTTCCTGTGTTGCAGTCTCCTCATAGCATTGTGTCCTTGGGCTTGTTCCTGGCATTGTTTCCTTACTGCTAGACACTGGATATGTGTAAAGCCCAAGTGAAATGCCCGTGTTAGCTTTTCATGCTCTACTCACAGCTCCACATCAACTTTTCTTCTCATCCTCTAACATTACTCTGACGCTTTGTCTTTATCATTGGCACATGCATGTGACATCGCCAAGCACTACAGTGTCTCACTTGAGGAATGGCTGCATTTCAGTTGTCTTTGCATAGCTTATCAATTTTGGTGTTACTTTAGGGCTCCAGGTAAAGCTGTTCCATAATGATGTGATCTTGTAAATAATCCATTATAAATTATTCTTTATCCGCACACAGGTAAACAAACATCTCACACCTTGCAGATGTTGTTAGCTGTGGTGAAAAATCACAAGGTAGCTGTTGATTTTAGCAGAACAATCAGCACAAAGTATCAAAAGGTGGCTGTGTCTCTGGCCTACCATGTGGCATGATCAGCTTGAGGCAGATGCATTTTTTAGGTATGGTCTGTGTTTTGCAAAACAAGACAGTTGAGGACAGGATGCAGTCCTACAGGCATGGTGAGCAGATCACATCTGTCTTGTTCATCAGTTTTTCCAGCTTCTGGGAGATCCACTAGAACAAAGTATCACCAGAAGGACACGTGTTTTATAAATAAGCAATGACAGGCAAAAAGCAATTGAATTAGATCCCCAAAGCTTTACTAAGATAGATGATCCTTGAAAGCACAGCTAGGATATTAAACATAGTGAAAGTATAATTCTTAATTTCTAGGCATCTGTGAGAATAATTACCATTCTTTTGGGAGTATTGTAGTGACTGTAGCTGGTAGATGTCTAAATGAGACAATATTTCCTTTTGATATTGCATCATTAAGATAACTGATTCCTATACCCAGACAAATGTTTCATATAACTCTTTTCTCCCTTTTCCTAATGTGTGCAATTGTGAGAAAGCAGCACTGTAGGGATTTAGTGGCTGTATCTCTTTATGAGCCTGAACTGTGACATGGAGGACTCAGCGAGTTTATTGATTTTAATTTCTTATATTTGGGATTTATCTTCTCAGCTTTTACTTAACAGCTGAGAATACTCACAGTATTGACATAGAAGACTGTCTACCCAAGGGCAAATTGCAGATCCTCATTTCTCCACCTGTGCATTTATTTGTTTGCTTCTGGATGGATACCAACTGCCAGGCTTTGATCCAGGCTTTGATCAAGAGTGGCTAACGGGTACACTCTGTGAGAGAACATTCCTCTCTCTCAGTCTCCATAACCAGAGCTGGGGGGGGGTGGGGAGGGGGGGACTTTAAGCAGACTTCCATGATTATCAGAGAGAAAGATCAGGTATTCCCTTTGAAGATACTTTGTTACTGAAATCTCGATTATCACCTATGATTTGGTCTGAAAACCCTAAACAAAAAGGCACACAGTAGAGTTTTCTAGGGGGTAAAGGGATCTGAAAGACGGGTTGGTAGCTGTGAGTGCCAGGATATTTATTTTTCCCAGGAAGACAGCCAGAGTGGTCCTGAAAGCAACAGTATGGAAAACCTGGTGACAAATCCCCTTTTCAGGCTGTTACATGAGAGGTACCATCCTGCTTTGCAGTAGTGACAAAAATGTAGCAAGTTTTTGGTTTAAAGCAGACTCAGCACTTCCTGGGCCATTTCAGTATAGGAAGGAGTGTTGATTAATCAGGTTAATTTCCTTACTGGAGCATTTAAGTACTAAGCTAATAAAGAGCTTTGCGACTGAGAATTCATGTGGCGACACAGAAAAGGTGAAGAAACATGAAACAACAGATGGAGTGTGCCTGTCATTCCCAAAAGAGGTGTTTTCTCCTGTGGATGCACTGCCGAACTTTGGTGCCAGGAGGAGCAATATCTGTAAATGATTTGTGGTTCACCTTGCTCACTTATCTGCTCTTTTCTCCTTGGCACCATTTTTATCTTCTTCAACTTCCTTAACATCTATGGGGCACATATTTGTACCCTATTGTGTCTCTACATTCCAGTGTGCAGAGCCATAGGCTAGATGTTGCTGCAACGTTAGGTATTGCTGCCAGAGAGAATTAATGGCCATGGGTTACTAGGGGTAATGAACTCTAATGACTTTCTCACTTGAGTGTCTTGGTTCAGTAACACAGGGATTGATGTAAGGCTTTCTTTAAAAAGTATTCAACTTACATATTTCCTTACCTCCTTTGGTCCCTTCACTCTCCCTTCCTTTACCTTCTCTCTTCCAGTATTTCCAAGCCTGGCAGACCAGTGCTGCTTTCTCCATCTTCTGTTTTGAGATGGCATCAATACCAACCAGCCACAGGGCAGGGCTGTGTCCAAAGCCATTTCCAGTTCTCCCCCATGTGAAGGGCCAGCATGCATTCATGACCATTATGGATGCTACAGTGGACTCATTCGTGGGCTTGCTTCTTTCTGCTGTGAGATTCCCTGGCCCTAGTGCTGTGTTTTCCTTGGCACAATGAGTAAGACAAGAAGGAATTTTTAAGCTGAAATTTCTCCAGCTCTGGGAAACATTTCCCCACACACGTCCTAGAAGAGATCTACTGCATCCTGAATTGCACTCAGCACTTGGAATGTCGTGACGTCTTCACATTTCATGACCAAACATAGTGTCTACCATTGCTCAAGAGTAGAATGGGCCCTAGCCTAAGGTCCTTTATCGACTGCTTTGGTCATGCTATCCATTTGTATCTACTTGGGGGAAAGTTGTGCTGTCTGCTGCTCATGATGCCAAGCTGCCTGGCAAAAGAGATTTGCTGTAATTGTGGTATTTTTGCTCTTCCCCTTTCAGCTTTTTAGGCAGCAGTGAGTCAGTCTTCTGCTTCGTGGTTCTCTCCTTCACAACTCTTCTGGTCTCATGCAAGACTTTCCTAAAATTGATGACTGCTCACTGCTGCCTAAAAAGCTGAAAGGGGAAGAGCAAAAATACCACAATTACAGCAAATCTCTTTTGCCAGGCAGCTTGGCATCATGAGCAGCAGACAGCACAACTTTCCCCCAAGTAGATACAAATGGATAGCATGACCAAAGCAGTCGATAAAGGACCTTAGGCTAGGGCCCATTCTACTCTTGAGCAATGGTAGAGACTATGTTTGGTCATGAAATGTGAAGACGTCACGACATTCCAAGTGCTGAGTGCAATTCAGGATGCAGTAGATCTCTTCTAGGACGTGTGTGGGGAAATGTTTCCCAGAGCTGGAGAAATTTCAGCTTAAAAATTCCTTCTTGTCTTACTCATTGTGCCAAGGAAAACACAGCACTAGGGCCAGGGAATCTCACAGCAGAAAGAAGCAAGCCCACGAATGAGTCCACTGTAGCATCCATAATGGT
>NW_020927110.1:0-327 GCF_003984885.1 Neopelma chrysocephalum
TTTTTTTTTTAAATGTGATTCTTTTCTTTAGCAAAGACAATTTGAGAAGACAATTTTAAACTTGAAATTCCTTTACACTTTTCAGGGGTCCTTCTACCAAGGTGTGCTCAGGACACAGCCATGAGATATCTCTGGTGCCATGCGGACAGCACGGGCTGGGGACTGCCAGGTGACCACAGCCTCTGGCCATCCCATCTGGACAGGTGTTGGATTGGGAGTCCCTGCCAAAAGTCTGAGCACCCACAGACACCCATCCCTGCCCAGCTCTGGGCATCAGTGGACACCCATCCCTGCACAGCCCTGAGCACCCACGGACACCCATCACTG
>NW_020927111.1:0-569 GCF_003984885.1 Neopelma chrysocephalum
CCCATAGGTTAATGTACCATATGTGCCATTAAGATTTTTTTTTTAAAATGTGATTCTTTTCTTTAGCAAAGACAATTCGAGACGACAATTTTAAACTTGAAATTCCTTTACACTTTTCAGGGGTCCTTCTACCAAGGTGTGCTCAGGACACAGCCATGAGATATCTCTGGTGCCATTCATGGTGCCCAGCACGGGCTGGGGACTGCCAGGTGACCACAGCCTCTGGCCATCCCATCTGGACATGTGTTGGATTGGGAGTCCCTGCCAAAAGTCTGAGCACCCACAGACACCCATCCCTGCCCAGCTCTGAGCATCCATGAACACCCATCCCTGCACAGCCCTGAGCATCCATGGACACCCATCACTGCACAACTCTGAGCATCCATGGACACCCATCACTGCCCAGCTCCAAGCACCCATGGACACCCATCATTGCACAACTCTGAGCATCCATGGACACCCATCACTGCCCAGCTCCAAGCACCCATGGACACCCATCACTGCACAACTCTGAGCACCCATGGACACCCATCACTGCACCCACAGGCACCCATCCCTGCACAGCACCC
>NW_020927112.1:0-463 GCF_003984885.1 Neopelma chrysocephalum
ACTGCTATTTCAGTGCAGGGAGCCACTCCTGAGCCCCAGATGGTGACATGGAGACAATTAATGCTAACTGCCCACTCACTTCCTGATTATTTGTTACACGTGCTCCAATGTTTTTAAAAAGAGAGGCTGCAACAGAATGGATCTGGAGTCTCATCTCTGACAGGTATAGACTGAAGTGAGTGGAGTTATCCTGGTGTAATCTAAGTTAAAAGGAATAAACAGGCCCTGTACTCTGTGTTGAAATTCTCTCATGAAATGCTTCCCAGAAATATCAAAGAATATTAAAGCTCTTTGGGAGCAGGGACTCTCATCCTGTGTGTGAACGGTGTCCAACACAATGGGGCTTGCTCTTGGCAGAGACCTCTAGGAGCTCAAGCAGTACATGTAATAACATCTAACTACACCTTCAAGACATGGTACAGGGCCTGTTTATTCCTTTTAACTTAGATTACACCAGGATAAC
>NW_020927113.1:0-426 GCF_003984885.1 Neopelma chrysocephalum
AGATGGTGACATGGAGACAATTAATGCTAACTGCCCACTCACTTCCTGATTATTTGTTACACGTGCTCCAATGTTTTTAAAAAGAGAGGCTGCAACAGAATGGATCTGGAGTCTCATCTCTGACAGGTATAGACTGAAGTGAGTGGAGTTATCCTGGTGTAATCTAAGTTAAAAGGAATAAACAGGCCCTGTACTCTGTGTTGAAATTCTCTCATGAAATGCTTCCCAGAAATATCAAAGAATATTAAAGCTCTTTGGGAGCAGGGACTCTCATCCTGTGTGTGAACGGTGTCCAACACAATGGGGCTTGCTCTTGGCAGAGACCTCTAGGAGCTCAAGCAGTACATGTAATAACATCTAACTACACCTTCAAGACATGGTACAGGGCCTGTTTATTCCTTTTAACTTAGATTACACCAGGATAAC
>NW_020927114.1:0-1174 GCF_003984885.1 Neopelma chrysocephalum
TGAATATCCTGCAAGGTCTTTCGAGGTCCTCCATTCCATTTTTAGGAAAAAGAGCTGGAAGTCATGTACACCTGAGACTACAGGTCCCATTTACTACAACAAACACAAAGATTATATCACCTGCCAGCATTTATATGGAATAGCATATCTGCAACTGTGTGTAATGAAACACTTTGGTACATCTAAAAATTAATCTTTTCACACATAAACCTGCTTTCCTATTCTTTTAACCATTTTATTTTCCAGTAATTGGAAAACTGTATGAATCACTGGTGTAAATTTTGCAGTTTTGCCATTGACAAGACAGATCCAAAGCTGTTTCATCAGGCTAAAAATGATTTACTATTCACTGACACTGTGTTTGGAAAATAATGTTAAACAAATGTTTTCTCTTATTTTTTTATAATTGTTTCAGTGGTAGAAAATAAAAGAAATTATGCCAGTCATAATTTGTGATCTTCATGAAAGTGACTTTTGAGTAAGAGGAAGATGCAGACACACCATGTCTTCTAAAATCAATAAAGGGACACAAAGGCTAGAAATTAAAATAAAATTTAAAAAACCAGGGGGTAAGGTAGCGTGTAAAACAAAATGTATTGTAAAGCTGTACTTTCCATTTGGTAGCCTCTGAAATGAACCCATGGTATTCTCCCAATACAGTTTAAAATGAGCCAGGCCACATTAAGTTTATAACATACATCAACACATAAAAAGGCTCTTACAAAAACATCAGGGAGTGAATAGGGGAGTACTTATTTACCCACCAGAGAAAACCAAAGCACCACAGAAATGTTAGCAGTAAAGTGATTGAAGTATCCGTCATTTTATGAGGGGGAATATCAGTGATGGGATGAAGAATCCAAATGAGACTGAATCTCATTGCTGTGGTGATTTTATTTTTTAAATAGCATATCCAGTCTTCACTTACTGTGATTTTTCCTAACATATCTGCCCTAGAACCATTACTTTAGGGATGAGTGACACTTGGTAGAAACCAGCACCCTGTATTAAGATTTGGGTTTAACCAGTCAAAACAAGGCAGATTGGACCATGTAAATCTCTTCAGTGATTACAAGTTCTGCTGCTGCAGGATGGATGCCAAATGTTTGTTAGGATTGTGCTCTGTGAATACTTTAGGGTAGCATTTGCCTGATGGATTCCACAAAAAAAAAAA
>NW_020927115.1:0-1170 GCF_003984885.1 Neopelma chrysocephalum
TTTTTTTTTTTGTGGAATCCATCAGGCAAATGCTACCCTAAAGTATTCACAGAGCACAATCCTAACAAACATTTGGCATCCATCCTGCAGCAGCAGAACTTGTAATCACTGAAGAGATTTACATGGTCCAATCTGCCTTGTTTTGACTGGTTAAACCCAAATCTTAATACAGGGTGCTGGTTTCTACCAAGTGTCACTCATCCCTAAAGTAATGGTTCTAGGGCAGATATGTTAGGAAAAATCACAGTAAGTGAAGACTGGATATGCTATTTAAAAAATAAAATCACCACAGCAATGAGATTCAGTCTCATTTGGATTCTTCATCCCATCACTGATATTCCCCCTCATAAAATGACGGATACTTCAATCACTTTACTGCTAACATTTCTGTGGTGCTTTGGTTTTCTCTGGTGGGTAAATAAGTACTCCCCTATTCACTCCCTGATGTTTTTGTAAGAGCCTTTTTATGTGTTGATGTATGTTATAAACTTAATGTGGCCTGGCTCATTTTAAACTGTATTGGGAGAATACCATGGGTTCATTTCAGAGGCTACCAAATGGAAAGTACAGCTTTACAATACATTTTGTTTTACACGCTACCTTACCCCCTGGTTTTTTAAATTTTATTTTAATTTCTAGCCTTTGTGTCCCTTTATTGATTTTAGAAGACATGGTGTGTCTGCATCTTCCTCTTACTCAAAAGTCACTTTCATGAAGATCACAAATTATGACTGGCATAATTTCTTTTCTACCACTGAAACAATTATAAAAAAAATAAGAGAAAACATTTGTTTAACATTATTTTCCAAACACAGTGTCAGTGAATAGTAAATCATTTTTAGCCTGATGAAACAGCTTTGGATCTGTCTTGTCAATGGCAAAACTGCAAAATTTACACCAGTGATTCATACAGTTTTCCAATTACTGGAAAATAAAATGGTTAAAAGAATAGGAAAGCAGGTTTATGTGTGAAAAGATTAATTTTTAGATGTACCAAAGTGTTTCATTACACACAGTTGCAGATATGCTATTCCATATAAATGCTGGCAGGTGATATAATCTTTGTGTTTGTTGTAGTAAATGGGACCTGTAGTCTCAGGTGTACATGACTTCCAGCTCTTTTTCCTAAAAATGGAATGGAGGACCTCGAAAGACCTTGCAGGATATTCA
>NW_020927116.1:0-988 GCF_003984885.1 Neopelma chrysocephalum
TCCTAAAAATGGAATGGAGGACCTCGAAAGACCTTGCAGGATATTCATGTTCAAGCTGTTCATATCTCATGAGAACCGTTACTGGGAACTGATGTTCCCAGTACACTCTAAAAGTCCTCCTCAGCAGACTCCAAGCCCATATAGAATCATAGGATTCTATGATTCTATGATATGCAGAAGCTTTTGTGTCTCCATACAGAAAGACTAAGCATTTAAATTAGACTCTGAGAATTAGACTCCATGAAAATCCTCAGCTCCCAGATAAATATCACAAAGGAGAGATTTCTCTCCCTCCAACCCCAGCTGCAAAATCTGTTAATTCATCTTCTTCCATTTGTGAGGCAGGACTCCCTCCTTCAGCTTTACAGACATGCTTTTGCCACATCAGAGAAAAAGATATCAGAAGCTTCATTCTGTCACGATTTCTTGTGAAAGATATTTTAATTGGATTTAATTGTCGTAGTGTATTTCCTGTGCCCCCAATCCGAAATGGTGGGCTTCGCCCCTCCCCCAGGTATCTAGAGTTAATAAAATAAGCAATCCTTTTCTGCATCCTTATCTGCCATCTGGGCATTGCTAGGGTCAGTAATTCCCTATACTGGTGGAAGCACAGATGGATTTGGGGAATTAGGGCTTCACACAGATTGTGATGTATATTCCCTTAAAATAGGAGCTTTTGTTTTTAAACAAATTCAGTACCTCCTCCTCTGCTTGGTTACAAAGACCCTTTTCCAATATCCAATCACATATCCATGTAATCCTTTTGTTATTGCAGCTTCAGTAACTACCTCACTGACAGAAATTAAAGCAAACCTTTTTCTAGAAATGTTGGGCAGGGAGTCAGCTTCACCAACTCACTGAGGCACTGGGCTGGAAGCCTTTTGTACAGTGTCTGGCTTGACTGTACTATTTTTGCCCTTTTCCTATTATTTCCTCATGATTTGCTCCTCTGACTCCTTCTTTGGATCTCTGGAAAGTGCTTGAACCT
>NW_020927117.1:0-988 GCF_003984885.1 Neopelma chrysocephalum
AGGTTCAAGCACTTTCCAGAGATCCAAAGAAGGAGTCAGAGGAGCAAATCATGAGGAAATAATAGGAAAAGGGCAAAAATAGTACAGTCAAGCCAGACACTGTACAAAAGGCTTCCAGCCCAGTGCCTCAGTGAGTTGGTGAAGCTGACTCCCTGCCCAACATTTCTAGAAAAAGGTTTGCTTTAATTTCTGTCAGTGAGGTAGTTACTGAAGCTGCAATAACAAAAGGATTACATGGATATGTGATTGGATATTGGAAAAGGGTCTTTGTAACCAAGCAGAGGAGGAGGTACTGAATTTGTTTAAAAACAAAAGCTCCTATTTTAAGGGAATATACATCACAATCTGTGTGAAGCCCTAATTCCCCAAATCCATCTGTGCTTCCACCAGTATAGGGAATTACTGACCCTAGCAATGCCCAGATGGCAGATAAGGATGCAGAAAAGGATTGCTTATTTTATTAACTCTAGATACCTGGGGGAGGGGCGAAGCCCACCATTTCGGATTGGGGGCACAGGAAATACACTACGACAATTAAATCCAATTAAAATATCTTTCACAAGAAATCGTGACAGAATGAAGCTTCTGATATCTTTTTCTCTGATGTGGCAAAAGCATGTCTGTAAAGCTGAAGGAGGGAGTCCTGCCTCACAAATGGAAGAAGATGAATTAACAGATTTTGCAGCTGGGGTTGGAGGGAGAGAAATCTCTCCTTTGTGATATTTATCTGGGAGCTGAGGATTTTCATGGAGTCTAATTCTCAGAGTCTAATTTAAATGCTTAGTCTTTCTGTATGGAGACACAAAAGCTTCTGCATATCATAGAATCATAGAATCCTATGATTCTATATGGGCTTGGAGTCTGCTGAGGAGGACTTTTAGAGTGTACTGGGAACATCAGTTCCCAGTAACGGTTCTCATGAGATATGAACAGCTTGAACATGAATATCCTGCAAGGTCTTTCGAGGTCCTCCATTCCATTTTTAGGA
>NW_020927118.1:0-948 GCF_003984885.1 Neopelma chrysocephalum
TCCTAAAAATGGAATGGAGGACCTCGAAAGACCTTGCAGGATATTCACGTTCAAGCTGTTCATATCTCATGAGAACCGTTACTGGGAACTGATGTTCCCAGTACACTCTAAAAGTCCTCCTCAGCAGACTCCAAGCCCATATAGAATCATAGGATTCTATGATTCTATGATATGCAGAAGCTTTTGTGTCTCCATACAGAAAGACTAAGCATTTAAATTAGACTCTGAGAATTAGACTTCATGAAAATCCTCAGCTCCCAGATAAATATCACAAAGGAGAGATTTCTCTCCCTCCAACCCCAGCTGCAAAATCTGTTAATTCATCTTCTTCCATTTGTGAGGCAGGACTCCCTCCTTCAGCTTTACAGACATGCTTTTGCCACATCAGAGAAAAAGATATCAGAAGCTTCATTCTGTCACGATTTCTTGTGAAAGATATTTTAATTGGATTTAATTGTCGTAGTGTATTTCCTGTGCCCCCAATCTGAAATGGTGGGCTTCGCCCCTCCCCCAGGTATCTAGAGTTAATAAAATAAGCAATCCTTTTCTGCATCCTTATCTGCCATCTGGGCATTGCTAGGGTCAGTAATTCCCTATACTGGTGGAAGCACAGATGGATTTGGGGAATTAGGGCTTCACACAGATTGTGATGTATATTCCCTTAAAATAGGAGCTTTTGTTTTTAAACAAATTAAGTACCTCCTCCTCTGCTTGGTTACAAAGACCCTTTTCCAATATCCAATCACATATCCATGTAATCCTTTTGTTATTGCAGCTTCAGTAACTACCTCACTGACAAAAATTAAAGCAAACCTTTTTCTAGAAATGTTGGGCAGGGAGTCAGCTTCACCAACTCACTGAGGCACTGGGCTGGAAGCCTTTTGTACAATGTCTGGCTTGACTGTACTATTTTTGCCCTTTTCCTATTATTTCCTCATGACTTGCTCC
>NW_020927119.1:0-948 GCF_003984885.1 Neopelma chrysocephalum
GGAGCAAGTCATGAGGAAATAATAGGAAAAGGGCAAAAATAGTACAGTCAAGCCAGACATTGTACAAAAGGCTTCCAGCCCAGTGCCTCAGTGAGTTGGTGAAGCTGACTCCCTGCCCAACATTTCTAGAAAAAGGTTTGCTTTAATTTTTGTCAGTGAGGTAGTTACTGAAGCTGCAATAACAAAAGGATTACATGGATATGTGATTGGATATTGGAAAAGGGTCTTTGTAACCAAGCAGAGGAGGAGGTACTTAATTTGTTTAAAAACAAAAGCTCCTATTTTAAGGGAATATACATCACAATCTGTGTGAAGCCCTAATTCCCCAAATCCATCTGTGCTTCCACCAGTATAGGGAATTACTGACCCTAGCAATGCCCAGATGGCAGATAAGGATGCAGAAAAGGATTGCTTATTTTATTAACTCTAGATACCTGGGGGAGGGGCGAAGCCCACCATTTCAGATTGGGGGCACAGGAAATACACTACGACAATTAAATCCAATTAAAATATCTTTCACAAGAAATCGTGACAGAATGAAGCTTCTGATATCTTTTTCTCTGATGTGGCAAAAGCATGTCTGTAAAGCTGAAGGAGGGAGTCCTGCCTCACAAATGGAAGAAGATGAATTAACAGATTTTGCAGCTGGGGTTGGAGGGAGAGAAATCTCTCCTTTGTGATATTTATCTGGGAGCTGAGGATTTTCATGAAGTCTAATTCTCAGAGTCTAATTTAAATGCTTAGTCTTTCTGTATGGAGACACAAAAGCTTCTGCATATCATAGAATCATAGAATCCTATGATTCTATATGGGCTTGGAGTCTGCTGAGGAGGACTTTTAGAGTGTACTGGGAACATCAGTTCCCAGTAACGGTTCTCATGAGATATGAACAGCTTGAACGTGAATATCCTGCAAGGTCTTTCGAGGTCCTCCATTCCATTTTTAGGA
>NW_020927120.1:0-322 GCF_003984885.1 Neopelma chrysocephalum
GGTGGGCAGGATTTACTGAGGGTTTATAGGATTAGCACTGGGGAGGGAGCAGAGCACGGGGATTAGGGCTGGCACCGGCTGTTCCCTGTTCTTGTGGACACCAAGGTGGACTGCAGTGGGACAAGCCAGGCTCACTGCTCCAACCCAACCACAGGACATGTCTGATGTCTCCTCTGAGCTGTTTTCCAGCCATCTTGCCAGTTGTCCCCCATCCTTCTTCCTTGCACCACCTCGGCCTGCCCTGCCAGTGCCTGCCCTAATCCCCGTGCTCTGCTCCCTCCCCAGTGCTAATCCTATAAACCCTCAGTAAATCCTGCCCACC
>NW_020927121.1:0-8581 GCF_003984885.1 Neopelma chrysocephalum
TGTCCTGGAGGTCAGGAGTGTGTTGCTTATTCCAGTATGGTGTAGTGCATAAGATCAGCTGTCCATTTGTGAGAGACATGAGAAAGCACTTGTTACGCTATATAAAGCTAAGCTTCTTTCACAATCAGGATTAGTTAATATAAATTCCTCTGCTGCAAATAGCCATTTTACAGTAGGAAAGAAATGTGTTTTCATACAGCACTTACCAGCCCAGTATTGAAGGACTCACTACATTCCAATATAGATGCCTGCAGAAATGAAATGGGAAACCAAGGAGGTTAAAAAGAGGATAAAGGAAAGCAAGTGAACTTTCTCTCTACAATTCTTGAGGTCAGACCAGTGTAAGTGACAGATTCTTGGTAAAAAGAATTGCCTGTCTGCCCTGCATGAGGCTCCGATTAACTAAGCAGATTTCTCTCCGCTTGGTTTATCAGTAATGAGCGCGTGTGTGTTTTAGGGTAACAAATCTGATTTCTAATTTATTAGCTGAGCAGTATTCTTACTGCAGAGGGAAAGAAAAAAGTCTGATTCTCTGTTGAGGAACTGTGAGGTTATTAAGGAGGTTCTCAGTCATGCCACATATCTAATTTGATGGAGCACACCTGGATCCTCCCTGTTGGCTGTGTTTATAGTCTCCTCTGTCATTCAGTATTTGCCTTTGCATGTGAGAGACAGACAAGGAAAAAGAGATAAAGGTTCTGGAGGCATTTCTAACAGAGATGCCAAACTGTCAAATAGTAAATCGAGAAGCAGCTCCCTGATGGTTTCACATCAAGAGGAGACACCCTTTTGTGACTGTGCAGCGTCTACTGGTTATTTTCACTTCCATCAGAACTGTCTGATATGGTCAAGTAGGCTTGAGGCTTTCAACATTCAATTTTCCTTTCATTTATAGTGAGTGTTTTATTTATTTGTCTTTCTTGATAGTTTTCAAGGATACCTGTTTCAAGGATACTTTTTACTCTCCAACATTTTCATGGATTGTCATCCCAAAGTTAAGGGTAGAAAAAGAAGCAAAAAGAAAGGGAAAGGGGGGGGGAAAAAAGAGCAGCTACAGCATCAGGGGACAAAAGAAGAAATATATTCAATTTAGGAAGACCTCTAATCTCTGGTTATACAGGACAGCTTTGTTAGATAAGATTAAAAATTTCATGAATGTCCCTTTTTATCCCTGGAGACTCCGCCATTTATACCAGCTATTGTCAGCATCAAAAGAGCTTGATAACAGCTGGCTAGAGACGTGACCACACAGCAACACAACAGCAAGAAAGGGGCAGCCGGGTTCATAAATCTTCAGAAAACCCGTTCCCCAGCGCAGCCATGAATCTGCTGCTATCACAGGCAAAGGAGAAGGCATTGTCCTCCAGCCAGTCAGAAACCTGAACTTCAGCATTAGCAGGGGCTCTATAGACAGTGCAGGGTGCACAAAGACATGTTTTCCATTATCTTCATCATTGCAGCCCTTATTACTGACACAGATACAGTTTAAAGGATCTTGGAGTTTAGCTTGTTGCTAGGTAGAGGTTTTCCAAAAATCCTGCAGCCCTTACCCTTGGCAGTACAATCCTGCTTTTTCTATTCATTGCATCAATGCAGCGCCACATGGGACGGGGTCAGATGATGCCAGTTCGGTACACAATGGCCCAATCTCTGGTATCTTTTGGCTGGGAAGGAGCTATCAAAGCCAGAATCTGGCCCTTGGGTGCTGAGCTTCCCATTCTCCAGGGACTGCTCACAGACTGTGACGTAAGCAAGGCAAGTTAGGAGGCACAAATTGGCTCAGACTCTTGAAATACAAGTTTCCTGGGTTTAATGGGAGGGTCCAAATTCATACGTATTCAGCTTTATTCTGGTCTTACTTAATTCAGTGGCAATATTTTCTCAGCTTTAGAGAAAACCAGATTGGAACCTCAGGAATTTCATAGTTCCTGTAAAGTAAATAGCTAATGAAATAAGTTAATTTTAGGAGATGGAAGAGGAGAATCACTGTAGACCAAAACAAAAGTACAAGTCTATGCACTGTGCCTGACAAACAACAAAAATAAGGCAGATTCTTTTAGAACCTTTATCTCTTATGGAGGTTTGTACTTGGGAATCATGAACATTGCAGTGTTTAGACAACTGGGTTGTTACTTGAAAACCCATCTATCTAGTATTGTCCAGAATCCCAAACCAATCTTTATTAGAGAGGATTAAATGTAATTTTGTTAGAGAAAACAGGAAAAATATTTAATGCTTCTAACGTCTCATCCCTGCGCCCTGCAACAAAAACACATTTTCTGAAAGTGCTCATGTTGTGAAAACTACAATTAAAAATACACTAAAACTAAATTATTGCTTATATATTTTTTTTTCCTTCTGGCAGCTCCATCCCCAATTGCGTTGATCCAGGCTAAAGAGATAACAAGGCACAGTGTTGCCTTGGCTTGGCTGGAACCTGACAGGCCAAATGGAGTCATCCTGGAGTATGAAGTCAAATACTATGAAAAGGTACTGTTTAAAAATGGAGAAGCAAGGAGTTTCCTTTTGGTTTGGGTAGAGCTTTATACTTCATTCCATTGCATTTTATTTCCAGATAGGATTCTGTCATTTGAAACCAAATAGATTCAGTTTAATAAAATCCAATTAAGGATTTCATGCACTGGAATGCTTGCTTGAAAGAATAAAACTCATAGGCTGTTCTGGCTGTATGGTGTGAGTTTATTTGGTTATTTTTTTCCTACCTAGGAACTGAGCTTTTGTAGCAATCATATTTATAATGAGAATCAATAATGTCGGGCAGAAGTGAGACATTAGCTTTGCTTCATAGACAGAGGTATAATAATGAAGTATATAACAGAGTCATAATAATAAGATCTGTTTGCCAATAGCTTCTGCTTAGAGTGATAGTGTGGACTGGCTGGCTTTTAATAGAAAATAAGGAAAGAAAATTACATTCTTCATACTTTTCAAGTTAGAGGGAGATGTTATTCCTCCAAATAACTTCTCAAGTATGGAATTATGAAAAGAGCTATTTTCTTTGAAGGTTCTCTGCAAAAATGAACAATTACCTGCTCTTGCTTGTGTGCACTGTCTCTCATATGCACATGCATGCTTCAAAATTTTTTTTATAATCACTTGCTTTCCTAACACATACAGAAAAAGACATCTGATTTGCAGACAAGCTAGATTATTACATTTTCTGATGGATTTCCCAGGCAAAAATAGAACAATTTTTAAGATTGGACTTTCTGGAGGACATTTTCTAAGTCTTTTCTTTCTTAAAATATTTTAATCAATTTTTTTATGTGGCTTTTGGCTGGTAGGAAGAAAAAGAAAGTGCCAGCATGTGTGAGTAAAATGTGCTTGTTCATCAAGAGGATTCTATTTGAACTCTTGGCTGTTTTCCAAAGGTTTTCATTGTGTGATTTCTTAAATAATCAGTGATATATGAGCATCATACCTACCGCCTCATCATCCTTTTTTGGCTTGCTCAGAGCTCCACGCAGCACGCAGTGCTAAGGGTATTGAGCAAGACCAACAGCAGGAGCCCTCAGGACATATTTTGAGAATTCCATCATTGTTAACTCATATTTTTTCATCATGACAGCTTTGGCAAGGAAGTGGGGTTCCATGGTTCATGGCACAGCGAGGCATTTTTACTGGATCACCACTGTGTTCTCTTGTTGGCAGGACCAAAACGAGCGCAGCTACCGCATTGTGAAGACGGCCTCGAGGAACACAGACATCAAGGGCCTGAACCCCCTCACTTCCTACGTGTTTCATGTGCGGGCCAGGACAGCAGCAGGGTACGGAGACTTCAGTGGACCCTTTGAGTTCACAACTAACACAGGTAACGACAGGCCCACTGAGTTCTTCTGCTTTTCCTTGAGCGAAGAGTACAGGTGTAACTGAGCTATGTGTTGGGAGTTTCCTGTTGAATGGTTGGACTGTGTGTGTCTGTTCTGAGAAAATGTTCTTCTGTGGCTGCGTGGCTGTTTGTGATGCCATGAATCTGACCCGAGACATCTCTTTGGATATGCTGTATTCTAGATTCTAGCAATGACAATACTTCAGCGTGGCTTAAGGAAACTTGCACCCTGGGAACACTTGGAAGCCATTGATGCTTGAGAGATTTTTGTTTCTGTAAATGTAGATTTTTGCACGTTTCTGGAATATCTTATTTTAATGAGAATAGAACCCTGTTACTCCCCTTAGCAAGCTATTGACATAGATTATTTAGGTGTCCTACATCAGCTCACGTGTTTGCACTTTTCCTTAGGCAGTCATATAAAGACAAGAATGTTTGAATTATGTTGTTAGCAGAGCTTTTCACTTTGCTCAAGGAAATGTGCAAACACGTGAGCTGATGTAGGACACCTAAATAATCTATGTCAATAGCTTGCTAAGGGGAGTAACAGGGTTCTATTCTCATTAAAATAAGATATTCCAGAAACGTGCAAAAATCTACATTTACAGAAACAAAAATCTCTCAAGCATCAATGGCTTCCAAGTGTTCCCAGGGTGCAAGTTTCCTTAAGCCACGCTGAAGTATTGTCATTGCTAGAATCTAGAATACAGCATATCCAAAGAGATGTCTCGGGTCAGATTCATGGCATCACAAACAGCCACGCAGCCACAGAAGAACATTTTCTCAGAACAGACACACACAGTCCAACCATTCAACAGGAAACTCCCAACACATAGCTCAGTTACACCTGTACTCTTCGCTCAAGGAAAAGCAGAAGAACTCAGTGGGCCTGTCGTTACCTGTGTTAGTTGTGAACTCAAAGGGTCCACTGAAGTCTCCGTACCCTGCTGCTGTCCTGGCCCGCACATGAAACACGTAGGAAGTGAGGGGGTTCAGGCCCTTGATGTCTGTGTTCCTCGAGGCCGTCTTCACAATGCGGTAGCTGCGCTCGTTTTGGTCCTGCCAACAAGAGAACACAGTGGTGATCCAGTAAAAATGCCTCGCTGTGCCATGAACCATGGAACCCCACTTCCTTGCCAAAGCTGTCATGATGAAAAAATATGAGTTAACAATGATGGAATTCTCAAAATATGTCCTGAGGGCTCCTGCTGTTGGTCTTGCTCAATACCCTTAGCACTGCGTGCTGCGTGGAGCTCTGAGCAAGCCAAAAAAGGATGATGAGGCGGTAGGTATGATGCTCATATATCACTGATTATTTAAGAAATCACACAATGAAAACCTTTGGAAAACAGCCAAGAGTTCAAATAGAATCCTCTTGATGAACAAGCACATTTTACTCACACATGCTGGCACTTTCTTTTTCTTCCTACCAGCCAAAAGCCACATAAAAAAATTGATTAAAATATTTTAAGAAAGAAAAGACTTAGAAAATGTCCTCCAGAAAGTCCAATCTTAAAAATTGTTCTATTTTTGCCTGGGAAATCCATCAGAAAATGTAATAATCTAGCTTGTCTGCAAATCAGATGTCTTTTTCTGTATGTGTTAGGAAAGCAAGTGATTATAAAAAAAATTTTGAAGCATGCATGTGCATATGAGAGACAGTGCACACAAGCAAGAGCAGGTAATTGTTCATTTTTGCAGAGAACCTTCAAAGAAAATAGCTCTTTTCATAATTCCATACTTGAGAAGTTATTTGGAGGAATAACATCTCCCTCTAACTTGAAAAGTATGAAGAATGTAATTTTCTTTCCTTATTTTCTATTAAAAGCCAGCCAGTCCACACTATCACTCTAAGCAGAAGCTATTGGCAAACAGATCTTATTATTATGACTCTGTTATATACTTCATTATTATACCTCTGTCTATGAAGCAAAGCTAATGTCTCACTTCTGCCCGACATTATTGATTCTCATTATAAATATGATTGCTACAAAAGCTCAGTTCCTAGGTAGGAAAAAAATAACCAAATAAACTCACACCATACAGCCAGAACAGCCTATGAGTTTTATTCTTTCAAGCAAGCATTCCAGTGCATGAAATCCTTAATTGGATTTTATTAAACTGAATCTATTTGGTTTCAAATGACAGAATCCTATCTGGAAATAAAATGCAATGGAATGAAGTATAAAGCTCTACCCAAACCAAAAGGAAACTCCTTGCTTCTCCATTTTTAAACAGTACCTTTTCATAGTATTTGACTTCATACTCCAGGATGACTCCATTTGGCCTGTCAGGTTCCAGCCAAGCCAAGGCAACACTGTGCCTTGTTATCTCTTTAGCCTGGATCAACGCAATTGGGGATGGAGCTGCCAGAAGGAAAAAAAAATATATAAGCAATAATTTAGTTTTAGTGTATTTTTAATTGTAGTTTTCACAACATGAGCACTTTCAGAAAATGTGTTTTTGTTGCAGGGCGCAGGGATGAGACGTTAGAAGCATTAAATATTTTTCCTGTTTTCTCTAACAAAATTACATTTAATCCTCTCTAATAAAGATTGGTTTGGGATTCTGGACAATACTAGATAGATGGGTTTTCAAGTAACAACCCAGTTGTCTAAACACTGCAATGTTCATGATTCCCAAGTACAAACCTCCATAAGAGATAAAGGTTCTAAAAGAATCTGCCTTATTTTTGTTGTTTGTCAGGCACAGTGCATAGACTTGTACTTTTGTTTTGGTCTACAGTGATTCTCCTCTTCCATCTCCTAAAATTAACTTATTTCATTAGCTATTTACTTTACAGGAACTATGAAATTCCTGAGGTTCCAATCTGGTTTTCTCTAAAGCTGAGAAAATATTGCCACTGAATTAAGTAAGACCAGAATAAAGCTGAATACGTATGAATTTGGACCCTCCCATTAAACCCAGGAAACTTGTATTTCAAGAGTCTGAGCCAATTTGTGCCTCCTAACTTGCCTTGCTTACGTCACAGTCTGTGAGCAGTCCCTGGAGAATGGGAAGCTCAGCACCCAAGGGCCAGATTCTGGCTTTGATAGCTCCTTCCCAGCCAAAAGATACCAGAGATTGGGCCATTGTGTACCGAACTGGCATCATCTGACCCCGTCCCATGTGGCGCTGCATTGATGCAATGAATAGAAAAAGCAGGATTGTACTGCCAAGGGTAAGGGCTGCAGGATTTTTGGAAAACCTCTACCTAGCAACAAGCTAAACTCCAAGATCCTTTAAACTGTATCTGTGTCAGTAATAAGGGCTGCAATGATGAAGATAATGGAAAACATGTCTTTGTGCACCCTGCACTGTCTATAGAGCCCCTGCTAATGCTGAAGTTCAGGTTTCTGACTGGCTGGAGGACAATGCCTTCTCCTTTGCCTGTGATAGCAGCAGATTCATGGCTGCGCTGGGGAACGGGTTTTCTGAAGATTTATGAACCCGGCTGCCCCTTTCTTGCTGTTGTGTTGCTGTGTGGTCACGTCTCTAGCCAGCTGTTATCAAGCTCTTTTGATGCTGACAATAGCTGGTATAAATGGCGGAGTCTCCAGGGATAAAAAGGGACATTCATGAAATTTTTAATCTTATCTAACAAAGCTGTCCTGTATAACCAGAGATTAGAGGTCTTCCTAAATTGAATATATTTCTTCTTTTGTCCCCTGATGCTGTAGCTGCTCTTTTTTCCCCCCCCCTTTCCCTTTCTTTTTGCTTCTTTTTCTACCCTTAACTTTGGGATGACAATCCATGAAAATGTTGGAGAGTAAAAAGTATCCTTGAAACAGGTATCCTTGAAAACTATCAAGAAAGACAAATAAATAAAACACTCACTATAAATGAAAGGAAAATTGAATGTTGAAAGCCTCAAGCCTACTTGACCATATCAGACAGTTCTGATGGAAGTGAAAATAACCAGTAGACGCTGCACAGTCACAAAAGGGTGTCTCCTCTTGATGTGAAACCATCAGGGAGCTGCTTCTCGATTTACTATTTGACAGTTTGGCATCTCTGTTAGAAATGCCTCCAGAACCTTTATCTCTTTTTCCTTGTCTGTCTCTCACATGCAAAGGCAAATACTGAATGACAGAGGAGACTATAAACACAGCCAACAGGGAGGATCCAGGTGTGCTCCATCAAATTAGATATGTGGCATGACTGAGAACCTCCTTAATAACCTCACAGTTCCTCAACAGAGAATCAGACTTTTTTCTTTCCCTCTGCAGTAAGAATACTGCTCAGCTAATAAATTAGAAATCAGATTTGTTACCCTAAAACACACACGCGCTCATTACTGATAAACCAAGCGGAGAGAAATCTGCTTAGTTAATCGGAGCCTCATGCAGGGCAGACAGGCAATTCTTTTTACCAAGAATCTGTCACTTACACTGGTCTGACCTCAAGAATTGTAGAGAGAAAGTTCACTTGCTTTCCTTTATCCTCTTTTTAACCTCCTTGGTTTCCCATTTCATTTCTGCAGGCATCTATATTGGAATGTAGTGAGTCCTTCAATACTGGGCTGGTAAGTGCTGTATGAAAACACATTTCTTTCCTACTGTAAAATGGCTATTTGCAGCAGAGGAATTTATATTAACTAATCCTGATTGTGAAAGAAGCTTAGCTTTATATAGCGTAACAAGTGCTTTCTCATGTCTCTCACAAATGGACAGCTGATCTTATGCACTACACCATACTGGAATAAGCAACACACTCCTGACCTCCAGGACA
>NW_020927122.1:0-1620 GCF_003984885.1 Neopelma chrysocephalum
TGTCCTGGATTCTGCAGATGAGCAATTTGTTTCTGAATGTGTTTTGACTGTACATCCCATCTCTCCATATGCTATACAGAAATCCTAGGAATGCCAAAGTCCAACTATAAGATGAAGTACCAGAATTGCAAGATGCTGTCCAGGAGCTGTCTGACATCTCTGCAGCACAGACCTACAATGGTCTACATGCAATAGGATGGTAACCTGCGGTAACTGAGCCCAGTACTCACAGGGAGCACTACAGTTACCCCATTGCATGGATAAAATCCTAAGTTACCAATTCCCTTTTATTTCTGCAAATAGCCCTACAAATCAGGTTTATTTGTTTCCTTGTTTTTCAGGATCCTGCGCAGTTGAAAGAATGGACTCCTGGAAGAACAGCAAGTCAGGGTCTCCTTGCGCATATATTATCAAAGGGCACAAGAGCCTGGTCAGTGGAGTCCAGGACAAAGACGACATCGCCACTGCCAGCTCATCATGGCACTCCAGGGAGGAGTCACAGCCTTCTGGGTGAGCTTCTGCAAAATAGCTACATTCTTTGCTCTTCTCCCTTTTGCCTTTGAATTGCCTCTGATGTGAAGATAAATATGTAAGGTTGTAAAATGATGCTTTGATCATGAGCAGAATAAAAGACACAGTCTTCTCTTATATGTGCATGGACATTATCAGGGGTTCATTAGATACACACACTCCTACATAAAACACATTGAAGACAGCTTGACCAAAAAGAATAATGTACACAATTAAGATAGCCACAATAACATCCCATAATACTTATGGAAGGGAGTAGGGTGGATGAAAGTGCAAAAAGTGAAAGAAAAAGTGATATCCTACTCCCTTCCATAAGTATTATGGGATGTTATTGTGGCTATCTTAATTGTGTACATTATTCTTTTTGGTCAAGCTGTCTTCAATGTGTTTTATGTAGGAGTGTGTGTATCTAATGAACCCCTGATAATGTCCATGCACATATAAGAGAAGACTGTGTCTTTTATTCTGCTCATGATCAAAGCATCATTTTACAACCTTACATATTTATCTTCACATCAGAGGCAATTCAAAGGCAAAAGGGAGAAGAGCAAAGAATGTAGCTATTTTGCAGAAGCTCACCCAGAAGGCTGTGACTCCTCCCTGGAGTGCCATGATGAGCTGGCAGTGGCGATGTCGTCTTTGTCCTGGACTCCACTGACCAGGCTCTTGTGCCCTTTGATAATATATGCGCAAGGAGACCCTGACTTGCTGTTCTTCCAGGAGTCCATTCTTTCAACTGCGCAGGATCCTGAAAAACAAGGAAACAAATAAACCTGATTTGTAGGGCTATTTGCAGAAATAAAAGGGAATTGGTAACTTAGGATTTTATCCATGCAATGGGGTAACTGTAGTGCTCCCTGTGAGTACTGGGCTCAGTTACCGCAGGTTACCATCCTATTGCATGTAGACCATTGTAGGTCTGTGCTGCAGAGATGTCAGACAGCTCCTGGACAGCATCTTGCAATTCTGGTACTTCATCTTATAGTTGGACTTTGGCATTCCTAGGATTTCTGTATAGCATATGGAGAGATGGGATGTACAGTCAAAACACATTCAGAAACAAATTGCTCATCTGCAGAATCCAGGACA
>NW_020927123.1:0-506 GCF_003984885.1 Neopelma chrysocephalum
TTAGTGCTACAGAACAATAAGAAAGCCTTTTCTTACCACACTGGTTGAACCACACATTAAGATGTTAATACCTGCTAATTAAAACTCCTGTCACAAAACAATAAGAAAACTTTTCCCATTCACAGTAGTTACACCAGACACCGAAATGCCAACAGTTGCTAATTAAAATCGGTACTACAGGAAAATAACAAAACTTCTCTCACAGCACCTACACTGAGTTGCCAACACCTCCTGATTAAAATCGGTGCTGCAAGACAAAACAAGGAAACTTTTCTCACTCACACCACCCCCCCGCAGACACCGAGATGCCAACGGTGCCGATTAAAATCGCTGCTACAACACAGAAAGAAAACTTTTCTCACTCGCAGCACCTACGCCAGACAGTAAAATACCAACGGGTGCCCATTAAAATCGCTGCTACAAGACAAGAAAAAATCTTCTCTCTCTCACAGCCCCCACACCAGACACTCAGATGCCAACACCTGTTGATTAAAATCGGTGCTAGA
>NW_020927124.1:0-430 GCF_003984885.1 Neopelma chrysocephalum
ACATTAAGATGTTAATAGGTGCTAATTAAAACTCCTGTCACAAAACATTTTTTCCCATTCACAGTAGTTACACCAGAAACCGAAATGCCAACAGTTGCTAATTAAAATCGGTACTACAGGAAAATAACAAAACTTCTCTCACAGCACCTACACGGAGTTGCCAACACCTCCTGATTAAAATCGGTGCTGCAAGACAAAACAAGGAAACTTCTCTCACTCACACCACCCCCCCCAGACACCGAGATGCCAACGGTGCCGATTAAAATCGCTGCTACAACACAGAAAGAAATCTTTTCTCACTCGCAGCACCTACGCCAGACAGTAAAATACCAACGGGTGCCCATTAAAATCGCTGCTACAAGACAAGAAAAAATCTTCTCTCACTCACAGCACCCAAACCAGACACTCAGATGCCAACACCTGTTGATTA
>NW_020927125.1:0-553 GCF_003984885.1 Neopelma chrysocephalum
AGGCACCTTTGCCCGATGCTGCATGATGAGCAGCACCTTTTTATCTTCTTGTTCTCTTTCCCCCTGTCCTTTTCTAATACTAATACCGGGGGATCCTACACTGAAACGTTTATCCCACAATCTCTCTGCCATTCTGGATGGTTGCACAGACAGAAAAACCTATCTCCACATATTTCCTCCTCCCATTTTCCATTACACCTTAAAAATAACAGTCATTGCAAAATTGTATTATAATTTAAAGTTCCATTCGGTGGCCAACTTTCTCCCTCGTCTCATTTATACAAAGCCCACCATTATCTGCAATATTTAATCGTGCTAGCCTTATTGACTCCACTTCCACTCACACCACCCAGATCTCTCCAATGGCTTAAAATACAGCCCACAGGACTCTTTTTCACAACTTTCTTACTCTGGCTACTTCCCATAGTAATTTACAGTTGCTTTTCTACCTCCGTTTCTTTTACCAACCCTTAAATACAACTGGGTTTTAAGGTAGGAAGTGCGGGAAAGAAATACTGGGAAGCTGATTAAAATTAGTGCCACAGAAAATAAA
>NW_020927126.1:0-371 GCF_003984885.1 Neopelma chrysocephalum
CTGCTGGATTCATCTCCTGATGCCACTGCAGGGGCTTCAGGTCCCGCAGGGGGTAACTGGAGGTGTGGTGCTCTCAATTCTTCTGGATCTATAACCCCAGAAGACATAAGGTCTCTCCCTTTTCTTGTTTCAAGGCACCTTTGCCCCATGCTGCATGATGAGCAGCACCTTTTTATCTTTTTGTTCTCTTTCCCCCTGTCCTTTTCTAATACTAATACCAGGGGATCCTGGGGTAAAACGTTTATCCCGCAATCTCTCTGCCATTCTGGATGGTTGCACAGACAGAAAAACCTATCTCCACATATTTCCTCATCCCATTTTCCCTTACGCCTTAAAAATAACAGTAATTGCAAAATTGTATTATAATTTAA